>NC_079897.1:5478694-5586001 GCF_024868665.1 Triplophysa rosa
TTAAACCTGTTTGTTTATTCAAACAGTGTTTGTGTAGTTGTTGTCTTATTCATTATTATTTTTAAACGCTGTTTAAATAACCAATGATTGCGTATTAATAATGATCTCACCATCTCCTTTAAATTACATATTTTCATTCATGCTAAAGATATGTAGCAATACATCCTAAAACATGCCCTAAAACATGCCCCGGAAAAATGGGACGTGAGGGCACGGTCAAAAGTTCAACGCGACGTGGGCGGTACCACACTAAGGGGCGGATACGGTCAAAGGTCAAAGCAAGTGGGCGGTCCCTCGCAACGTGGGTGGTCCGGAAGTAATTCACCCCTCCCCCCTCTGCAAAGGTCAATGACCCCATCAATCATACCTGTCAATCATTTTGACACTATGACCCCCATATATACTACTTATGATTAATTTACAGCGCAATACCCTATAATTGTACTACCAGTACTAAATAAATATGTAGGCCTAGAATGATTTAACAACGAAAATACACAATCAGATTCCCGTAGCAGTATAAAATAAAGTAGGATGATTTTATAGCGCAAGAAAATGACGTAACATTGATGTGCGCGTGCCTGGTAGGATAATCTGACGGGTAGAATGAAATTTCGGGACACCAGCCCATTCTAAACCCCTAAACCCTGGCCCCCCCACTAAACATAGCAGCCCCCTCACTTTGTGTACCCTGGTGCCGACTCTGGGTAAATGGATCCATTACCCATGCGCATTTGGCGACATGTTCATCAACATCAGAGAACCGTGACTTCATCTGGTCCTGTAACAGTTCCATGTGACACGTGAATTCTCGGCTCAAGGGCTCAGGTAAATTACCTCCAGTATGTTTGAAAAGTGATTGAAAGTGCTGTAGTTCCTGTTTCAGCAGTTTATTCTTCTGAATTCCACTTTTTGCACAAACGCGTCAATGATTTCCTTGCATTCCATGACGTTCGCGTACGCGTTTTGCATGCGCTTGTTTGTTTCGTTGTAGGCTGAAAATATCAGCCAGGTATGATGTTCTTATAAGAAATTCGTTGGTCATTTCGTCAAGCAATTTCTGGTTGTTCAAGATCAGGAACTCTTTTTTTTTTTTTCTTTCAGCTCAACAAAACGGAACACTTGACCCCTTGATAGCCAGCGCACTTCGGTATGAAGGAGGAGTGTCTGGTGCGCCTCATCTTCACACAGCTCCGCAAAGATGCGTTTGTTCAATGGACGGGCTTTGATAAAGTTGACGATCTTTACAACCATCTTGAGCGCTTCATTCAGCTCAACCGAGAGGTGTTTGCTAGCCAGGGCTTGGCGGTGTATCATACAGTGAAAAGCAAGACAGTGAGGAGCCTTTTCCTTCAGACATGCATTAAAGCCTTTGTTCTTTCCCATCAAGCAGCTCCATATGTGCAGCATGCGACTAAGTTATTATAAGGAATGTTTTGCTTGGTAAAGTACATATCAATAACATGGAAAATATCTTCATCTCGTGTCGTTGTTGACAAATTGGTAGACAAAAGAATGTCCTGCTTTACTTCGGCGTCTTCAATGTATTGCACATATGCAACGAGTGCTTCGTCTGCCACAGTGGACGTTTCATCAAGTTGAATAGAAAATGGGTGCTCCTTTAACTTTTCAACCAACGTTTTTTCAACATTGTCTGCCATTCGGTCAATCCTATCTTTTACTGTATTATTTGTCAGGGGTACAGTTTTAAGCTTGGAAGCCACCTCCGTTCCACACATTATTTCTGCCATTTTTACACAAGCGGGTTTGATTAGCGTTTCTCCGATGGTGTGCGGCTTTTTGGATTTGGCAATTAAAAGAGCGCACTCGAAGGACGCAACCGTTGCATGTCTGTTTTCATTTCCAGCTCTAGTCAAAGCATCTCTAATGTTCTGTGGCCTGTTTGATATAACGAGTTCTTTTTCCTTAGGAAAAAATCTCTGGGTTTACCCACCGTCTCAGGGTGTTTGTTGGTCTGATGCCTCTTCAGTTTGCAGGGCTTCATGCTTTCATTCACTAGTCTCTCTCCACAGATTACACACTCAATTCTCACATTGTCCATTGCTTCAATAAAACCAAATTCCAGATAACGGTCCAAATAAATCCTTATTTTCTTTTTAACACACATATTTTTCTATTCTCCCTTGCGCTTTGCCATATCCTTTAGTTTTATTTGACTATTTACCTTGTTTTGAGCATTGCGCTGTACAACGGGCAGTCTGACATTCATTTTGCCCCATATTTTTTTAAGTCACACTCCGCCTTTTCCCGACTCAAGCAACACACATCTAAAAATGAAGAAATGGCTTATTTTTTCATTAATATAATAAGAGAACATTACTAGAATAATCAACATGGTTTTACATAAAAAGTCTTCCTATTTTAACTCTCAAATTTAAGTAACATTGGCGACCCCTCGTAAACCTTTAGCGACCCCTAGTGGGGGTCACGAACCACTGGTCTATGGGATGTAAAAGAGGAACATGCAATAAATACTTTTATACATTTGGAGCTGGAATGTGCCAACTTGATCTTTTTTCTACTTGTGTTACCTGACTAAATAAGCAAACTTCCTGTGGTTTATGAGGAACATATATTATATTCATTTAAAATATAGCTCAGACTTCTGTAAGAAGAATACTGTGAATCTGTAGATGGTTTGGGTTAGAGAAAAAATAGTATTAAAAGACTAATAGGCAAATTGTTTTTGAAACTAAAATGGATGTGTAAAAGACCACCCACTGGCCCAACGACGGAATCCAATGGTGTGGTTGAAGGGATCTCGTGTTCTGCTTCTCCTCTGCGATTTCTACATGAAGTTATTCAAAAACTGCAATTTAGTTCAATTTACATAACTGTGGTTAAGACCGATCTGACTCCAATTTTATTATAATGTTAAATAAGTTATAGGACATTTCCAATGTATCTTTTGATCATAGTTAATTTTATTTGTACATCTTCATACTTTATATATATATTTAGTAATCCTTTCGTTTGGGACCTGCAGTTGCACAGAGTCTCACGCTGGCCGGATCGCAGATCTCACGGTCACAAAACTGTCCGATCTTACCTTTAGTCAGAGGTTGCTGGGTACCTCATGCAACTTGCTAAAGTAGATAATTCTGATCTTTAGTCAGAGGTTGCCGGGTAAACTAATATCATTAAGTCTGGCCGCCAAATGCTTGCTCAGAAACATAACAATAGTTATTTTAGTCACGATCATGCAACTTGCTAAGACAGATAAATAGGTGGAAGTCTTCAAAACTACATTCCATCCTATCCTGACATATTGATTTTGCGGTAACAGAACAGGTTCCTTTCAAACTACCGGTCATAACAGACTCTGAAGAATTCAGATATAATCAACAATAACAATTTATTATGACAGGCAGGTACAAAATTAATTCAATCATAGAATGCACATACAAAGAAAATCCAAACTTAATAGACCAAGATGATCAATATAATATAATAATAATAAAAGACCACAAAGTTTATCATACCTGGCAAAATCAAGACACACACTTGCAGTGTGGATAGTTCTGGTTACAGATGCTTCCAAATCAAGACACTTACTTGCAGTGTGGATAGTTCTGGTTACAGATGCTATCCAAATCGAGACACACACTTGCAGTGTGGATAGTTCTGGTTACAGATGCTTCCAAATCGAGACACACACTTGCAGTGTGGATAGTTCTGGTTACAGATGCTATCCAGAGTCTTTTGCCAAAGCACCTTATATACCCAGATGTAACAAAGCCAATGGTCAGTGAGAAGCTTGGTTTGTTTGTTTTCTCGTGACTGAAGAGAGCATCAAATGGGATCTTATCTATCTGTAAACAAGATTCCCTGAGAAAGTCACACCTCTTAGAGAAGTGCAGGTTATGTCCTAAAGTTAAAAAGCTCTAATACACTCTTTGTTAGGTTTAAAGGAACTAGATTTTTTTACCCATCGCACCATGACCTTTAAAACAATACCAAACATGATGATCAAGTCTTCATAACATGACAATAAATGATATAACAGTATGAAATGTGTAAGGACATTTCCAGTGGTCAGGGCCTGAAGAGATGAAGGGGAGGGGAGAGGTGTGATAAGAAGAGGGGGTTCAGTTCCTGGGCATCAACAACCCCTGAAGGGAGGGCAGGATATAATTTCCTCAGGATCTAGCAACAAATAGGGTTTTATTGATGTGTCCCAGCATCAAAAACAAACTCAGTTCTTAGTACTTTTCCAGCTGCCTTACAGTTGCTTGGTAGATGCCTTATGAAGAAAGCTCAACTATTTGAGTATAGTTTAGAAATCTGCTTTCACACTATTATTAAGACCCGTTTTGTTTTATATTTTGAGGCTAATTAAGCTAATTGAAAACCTCTATGCACATGCATTACAAATGTACTTAATAACATTATGATTACTGCACTAAATTATACATGTGACCCAGACTAAGATTTTAAAATCTGATTTTGAGAAAATGAGCATCAAAGTTATATTTTAACCTTATGTTTATATTATGCATTATATTTTCACACAATGTTCTTTACATTATGTTGGGTAATTTTTTTTATGGAAAACAGTAAATCACAAAACAATGTTTTGACAGATGGGGTCACATACGAATAATGGATTAAGGTATATTGGGGTTTTGTAGCAGACAGGCGCTTTTTCTCACAGCATTTTGCACTTTTCCATTTATACTCATCATCCGGATTCAGTAACAATGATGCACAAAGCCCTTTCAAAATCTCCCGTGGATGCCCCTCAGCCCAGTGAACGTAATCCACAGATGATGTTGATGTTGATGGTGTTGATGGTGGTGTTTGCCTCTGCCAGTACCAGTCTGTGGTCATCAGACTACGTCGTAGTCCAATCCAACCCTCCTCTGTTGTGTTAACCCTATTGGCTAACTCCATCTGAATGTCTTCCGTTGTAGGACAAGCGAGTTGTTTTTGAAGACTTTTGCAGTGAGCCAGGGACTCAGTCCAACTAAGAGGCTCACTTTCCACTTCATACTGTCCAGGAATCACCATACAGCCGGACTCATCTGAACACATAAAAACATAAATAAGTTAACCATCACAATCATGTGCTTTACAACAATTTATTAATTGAAATCTGCATTACAAGTAAAAGCTTAAAGAGTAAGTAACATTAGATCATGAAAATTACATTTCATGCAGTGTGTTATGTTGCCGTGTTTGAAAGTAAGCTGTCTGCCAAGTTGTAAGTCCGAAGGTGAATAAATAACAAAGTTATTGGCTTGTAAAAAAGGGAGTCGACTCTGAATCACGCAAACAAGACGTGAACTAGTCCGAGTCACTAACCGCCGCCTATGTACGTCACTAGACATAGTCCCCGCCTACGTTTTGCTGGGACTGCCGCGAAAACTTCACTCTCCTCCCCGAAAACACTGTCGCTCGTTCGTGATGCGTGTGCTGTCTAGAACCTGTTTTCTACATTGTGAAACTAAGTCCATCTTATTTAAACTACCAAAGGAATAACTTCTGAGGAAACAATGGTTACAATTCATTTTTAAAATGACACCAAAGGAGTATAACCCCAGGGTTTTACTGTGCGCGCGTCATTTCACTGAAGATTGCTTTAATAATCTTGGCGCGTTCACTGCAGGATATGTTAAACGACTATCCTTGAAAGAGGGGGCAATACCAACGTTATTTGGACCTGTTAGCTCCACCAAATCAACCTGTAAGTGTGACTATTGATTTTGTCTGAACTTCAAGAAATATTTGTGTACCTTATGTCTGTGTTTAGCTAATTCATATAACGCTAACGTTTATATGTACCGTTATTTCTGGGGTATTACAGATGGTTTATATATCTTCGAACTCTGCTAATTTAAGTGTTCAATCTATTATCGTCTATCTATTATCAACTATCGTCTTCGGATGTTTCTTCGTCAGACTCGGGCTCAAACTGGTAAGGTCAAATCCCTGCCATCTCTATCTATACACTGTATATAATATCCAACCACCTGTAAACCGTAATCTAGTAATGATGATAGGCATTCCATTTGCGACACATGATGAACGCTGTAACAAGTTCAAGGAATGGGAAGAAGGAGGCGGGAACTGGCGAACGTTCAGCAACTTTTAATAAAAAATAAACAAAACGAAAGTAAAATGCCGGCTGCTCCCGCACGGTCGACTGCCGGCCACACAAACATAATAAAACATAACATAAAATCCAGGCGAGTCCTGTCGCTCGTCCTTTTATGCTTCCGATCTCCTCCGTGAGAGATGCCAGACCGGTGCAATGCACAGCTGACACTCATTATCACTGACATTCATTATCACTCGCATCTTTCCCCGGCTCTCGTCCCGCCTTGCATGTTACAAACGAGTTTGGCCAATCACAGCAGACTACACCATCTGACCAATCACATGACACTATGCTAGCGGATAGGAGGAGATTAGACGGATGAATCGCGGAACGAATCATTTGAGAGTCAGTCAAGAAGTAAGGTAAGAATAATTACCTATTATTACGACATAGTGTTTTTACACCTATGTACATAAACTTGTTGTTGGACACTCCATAAACCAAAGTAGGACCTTAAAAATCATGTTACTTACTCTTTAAATTTAAAAACAAGGACTTTTATTACCTGGTTGTGTATTTATAGGTATAGCCAGTCCTCCATAAACTGTCGTGCCAGTGTTTTCCAGAATATAAACGGCAGTCTTTGAGGATGGATGCCAGATGAAGGTATATAGCTCTGTTAAAGGTATTATAGCTGAAGAGTATTTTGCACGTCCTGGTCACCGGGGCCGTGGGGCTCTCAGTCCTGTCCATCCCAGCATCCTCAGGTCCGGGCCCTCCCAGCCTCCATGGAAGGCATGGGAGAAGAGAGTCATGGGACTCCCCATCTGACTCCTCCGGCGCGGAGATGGCTACACTCCCATCTGCATCTCCGCAGCAAGCCACCTGCCCAGTGGCCGGCCCTGGAAAAAGAAGAGAAAGAGGGGGTTGCTGCCTTTTCCGCTGGCACCCCAGCCAGCGTTCCAGCCGGCAAACCAGCCAGTTATCCAGATGGCACCCCAGCCGGTGTTCCAGCCGGCATTCAGTCTGGCGCAGCAGCCGGCATCCAGTCCGGCACAGCCGGCATCCAGTCCGGCGACTCAGCCGGCCTTCTAGCTGGCCCTCCAGCCGGAGACTCCCAGTCCGGTATTCCAGCCGGCGTCCAGTCTGGTGCAGCCGGCGTCCAGCGTCCAGTCCAGCATTCCAGCCGGCGTCCAGTCCGGTGCAGCCGGCGTCCAGTCCGGCGACTCAGCCGGCAGTCCACCCTGCCCCTAGCCGTGTACGGCTGGCAGCCAAGCCGGCCCCACCCACTGCTAAGACTCCTCCCACTGTCCCACCCTTGTTTAGTGGCCCCAAGTTTTGGCCTCCTGTTGTCCCACCCCCCTCCCTTGTTTGTTATTTTTGATGGCCCACCCCAATCCCATTTTGGCCTCCCTCATGTTCCCCCTGGTCTGCTCTGTGCTTTGTCTCTGGTGTCTGTCTTTGTGCCTCTCTGTTTTGGCCCGCTGAGGTTTCACACGGCGTCCCTTGGGGCGGGGGTTCTGTCAGGACTCTGTCCTTCCTGTTACGAGTTCTTAGGCTCACTGGACGGAGTCGTGACAGAACCACGTCTTGCGGGTTTATGTTGCATTTTGTGTGGAGACACGTGGCTTTTGTTGTCACTTTCGCCGCGTGTCATCCTGTCTTGTCTCTCAGCCCCGCCTTCCTGTCTCCCGTAATCATTCCCTTAGTGTTAATCCCAGTCACCTGCCCATCACCTCCCGTATGTAATTATCCTTCGTTAGTGTTCCCTACATAATGCCCCTTTGTTCTCTGTCCTTTGCCGGTTTGTTGTCAACTACGTCGTGTCTAATACTGGATGTCTAGTACTTCACGTCGAAGTATTGTTTCAGTAAGTCTCGAGTTGTTCATGTTTCACTGGTTCCCTAGTTTAGCCTTGTTCCTACCTTTTCGTATTACTGTTTGGTGTTTTGTTATTTTTTGACTCCTCAGTTTATTCCCCCACGTGGGAAGTGTTTGTTTGTTTATTGAGCTTTAGTTCCTGTTTGGGTTTTGTTTTGTGTTTTTTTATTTTTTTTAAATAAAACATTTTTGTTGTCAACTCTTGTCTGCGACTGGGTTCTGTCAATACGTTCCGTGACAGTCTATATATATACTCCTTCTGTAGAACGCCAAATTTGAAGACCCAATTTAAACAATGCATCTCTTTCTAACAGATTAATAGGAGTCTGATTTGATGTAAGGAAAGGTTGGTCACATCTCGTTAATTTTTTAAATATATTTACACTGGGCTTTCCACATATCCTTGTTTTTTTTCTGTAATGGTTTATTGGGCTTTGACCTGGACCTCAAAAGTCTACTATCACCTACTCCCTTTCACCCTCAGGCAGCTGTTTCATGGACTGGTGGGGGCAGGCTGCCCAATATCTCACTGTTCAGTCCATTTTCTTTTTGAGCCTTGAATTGTGCCAAAAACTCCACTCAGATGTGCCATGGAGTTCAAGTCTCTGTTTTAATGTCTCTGGGCGTGTGTCTTTGGGTTTTCTCTTTCTCAAAGCTGTTCCCCCTTTTTTTCTTTTTGTGTCCTTAGGGTCCACTATGGCTTGAAATTCTGCATGCAGTGCTTGCTTCACGTGCATCAAAATAGTCCCATTCTTGTAATGAGAGTCCACATCTCTGTCAAGTTCCGATGGTAAAGTTTGCCCTTGTTTTGCTAATACCACCTTAATCCAATTCACAGCCCCTTCGTGCATGTCAGGGAGGCGAGTGACCATTAGCCTCTCAAGGTCCAGTGTGGCCCAGAACACATATGGTCTCTTTGTACTGTATCTTTATTTCAAAATAAAGGTTTCTCAGTCAGTGCTTTAAAATGATCTATTTCCTGTGACACCTTCCTTCATCAAATGATGGCTCTTCTTCCCTTCCTCCCTCTCTGTCTCTCTGCCTTCTAGTTGTCTGCTTTTTCTTAATTATTCATGTCTTATCCACAAACTTTTCTATCTCCTTAATTTTCCTATTTAACTCTGCCCCTAATAACGTTTGCTTTTACCTTTATTTCCTATTCTATCCTTACTATCTGCTTTTTGGTCTTACATGGCCCCGTCTGTCTTTTATCTCTTAACTCCAGAAACTTTTACAATTCCTGTGAGTATGGGAAATTTGACATTCAGAGGTCACATAAGGAGGGGGTTCTGCACACACACCCTCCATCTGTCTCTCTCTCTCTGCCTTTTGGAGCATTTATGGCTGTTTAAGTAAAATGTGTCCTTCTTTCTTAAACAATGATAACACTTCTTGTTCTTTTTCTCTTCTTTTCTGTTTTATTTTTATGGTTTTTACCCATATCTTAAATTTTGTGATTTATTTCCCAATAGTTCTATTTTTCCACACAAAGCCACATCAAAAGAACGTTATTTTGGCCAGTTTGTGATCATGTTCTCTTCTGCCATTTTTTAGAGAGCTTCTTTACACAAGGGATATTTTAATCCCAATATTTCAACAGGCGTGGCTGCCATGACTTTTTATTACAACAAACTTTAGCTCTTTAAATAGTTATTGCTTTTATGCTATTTTTTTAGCTATTGCTTTATCTCCTTTTCACCACAATCAATTTATAGTTTATTCTCTTATTTTCCCAGCTCTTACAATCTCCCACAGATTCTCCAATTGTTCTTGAAAGGAGATTTATTTTCGAGCTCTTTTATATCCAAAACTGTCAACTAACAATATTAACCACTTGACACTTTTCCGTTTTTTGGTTAAGCTTTCTCATTTGGTTCAAAAATCATCCTTTTACCAATCCTTTAGTTTATTTTAAAAGTAGATTTATTCTCCACCATAGTACTTACTTTTCAGCTTCAATTACCTATAAACATAATATTTTTAACAGGTTTCTTCATTTAATACTCTACATTCATACCTGTCCCTCACCTATATCCGTGTTCCTTCATTTTTAGGGCTTATATGTATACTTTATCTCTTTATTTATAGAGATTATATTTATGTTGTCTCAAGTGAGAAAACAATTATGCTTTTATACTAGGACGTCCATATAATTATATAAAATAATAAAGAGTTAAAATGATTATTGAAATAAATCATAAGAATCAGAAAATATTGAGTTTGATTCACTTTCTCACATCAACTGCTTCTTGTCTCTTCTCTCACACACACACGCACACGCACGCACGCACGCACGCACACTATCGGAGCTTCAGGCTCCCTCTCACACACTTACTCCTCTTCAAGCTTGTTTTTACACTCACAAGGACTCTAATGTGAAACAACACACAGATCTCCTCAAACACAATTTAAACACACACCATTAAGTTTGCACTCTGTCTTTATTAATTCACATTTGAATAAATAAAAGGCAACCCTTGAACAAACACACCAAGAAGTTTTCACTCTGGAATCAACGAAAGGCAACCCTTGAACACACACACTCCCCAGTACCCATGAATTCACTTCCCCCGACATCATGAGTAACCTACACTTATAGGACTTTTTTAAATACACACTCACTAGACAAACATGATACAGGAATTTTCACCCGGTCAGGAATTTTCACCTATGACAGGAATTTTCCACCTGGCAGGAATTTTTATACAGAGGACCTTCACCTGTCCAGGAATTTTCACCTGTACCAGGTCCCCTCACATATACTGTATATTCACACTTATAAAACTGTTAAAATCTGAATTCACTTTTCTCTTCAAAACCCACTCAACAGAAAACACAGAGCAATGCATTCATACCTTTCTGAACTCTCACTCCACATTTTCAAAAACAATTATTACCATCCAAGACTGACACAAACATAAAACAAAATTTACAAACACTAGTACTAGAATTTTCTCCTGCACAGGACTTTGTTGTCTATCAATAACTATGGTGTAGATTAATAAACCATCTGTATCATCACTATCCAACTCAACACCTTCTTAGTAATCAAACAGATTAGTGCATGCACTTATTTCCTTTGGAAGTGGAACCCTTTAATTCTTATTAATCTTTTTATTCTTAAATTTGGAAGAGCACTGTGAGAATCCTTACCACCACAAGCTTCTCTTTGATGAACAATACAAACTTAGTAAATAAGCAAAAATGCTTACCTCATGTTTTAGGTGGCCACTCCTTTTTATTGCTCATATATTCAGCTTGCTGTGGTCTCTCACTTTTGTGCTCTCATCCAATCCCATCCTCGTCGCCATTATGTTGTGATTATTTTTTCTGTGAAGAATCACTCTCAAAACTGTGAGTTCCATTGCCAAAGGAAGACTTTAATATCTATCTATCTATCTATCTATATACTGTATATATATATATAATTTTCAACATTCAGTAAATGTATAATAAAGACATTCTTACCTGACAGGTGACCGCAGCCCTCGTTTTCACTGAACCAAATCAGCACTGCAACCTGTTTTTAATACCTGAGCATATTTGTCATTCAAAAAAGGCCCAGCAGGCTTCTTGAACACTTATTGCGTGAGACTGCCGTTTTCTGTTCAACTCAGCATAATGACAGCATTATTATATAATTATATACAGTATTATAGTATATTTAGTTTATAATTACTTATTTTAAAAAATGACATCTTTTAACTTTGCAATTAACAAATAGTTCTTCACAGTCACAGTCTGTTTTATGAGATGCAGTCACCCATCATGTCACAGTCCATCAACCTGATAAAGACTTTTTAAAGATGAAGTTCCATCACAAATACAAATGTTGGAGACCCTGAATATTTTTATATGCAGTTTTTTAAAACTTTAAATAGTACATAGAAAATAATTTGATGATAATGTCTAATGGTAATGAAAAAAAGACTGAATTTGAACAAATAACTTAATCATTTTTTCTCAGATGCAGAACAGCAAGGCAGTCAGTTACTTAAAGCGGCCATGCACTTTTATTCAGTCAGTTTGACGCTGCAGGCAACTATCAGACTTAATGCATTTCATAATCTACTCCATATTTCAGAATTGCTACAACGTTGCTAGTGCGCTGACCAGCTATAGGTGGATAGGAGAGGCCATGATAAATACTGGCCAACAGAGGGAATTTGTCCAGGACACCTCTACTCTTTATTAAAAGTGCCGTGGGACTCATCCGAAGGATAGTTTTTTCCCAGAAAAACAATGTTCCAATACTGTTTCAGCACTTGTTTACAATAGGCGGGTTTCCATCCAAAGTTGCGAATTTATCTTATGCACAAAGCTGGAATATCGCATAAAACATTTTCGAATAAGCACCTTTTCCATCCAAATAGTCAACCGTCACTTCATAATAAACTGCCACTAAATATCAGTAAGAAAAGTAAGAGAAGCCACTGAATATAATGATTTTCATATAGAATAATACTTGCGCAAGCAGACGATTACGAAACACAATGAATGCGGTGCTTTTGTGGATGCCTGCTGTTTGGGAAACACGTGACAGTTCTAAGAGGCAATTACAGAAATACTTGACGACCTTGCTCAGGCATTTAAGAATGACCATAACAACATTTCTGATGCTGTGTAACAAGATCAGTACTCTGGTTAGTCAGGTTAAACCGGCCGTCTCATAGTGCAATTACGTGACTTTTTGGAGGAATTTATTCGGCAAATGTGTTTCCATCTCCCATTATTCTCATTAACCCTTTTTCGCAAAAATGAAAAACCACCTCAAGCGAGCGTAAAAACTTTTTACGAATTAAGGATTTTTAATTCGAAATTTGGCGTTTCCATCACTCGTTTCTGATGCGAAACTTCAAAATGCAAATAAAACCATAGTGATGGAAACGCGCTTACTGATTCTGACCAGTTAGAGATTAGTGGTGATTCTGTTTACTCTTAAGCTTGTAAGAATAATGATACAGAGATCCTGATTTTTTCCATCTCTAATGGAATTTCTACATTTAAAAAAAATCAGAACATGAACACTTATTGTTTAGCAAATCATGAACATAATAAAGACTTTCAAGAATACGACACGTTTAATACATAAGTTAATGCAGAGGAATAAATCCTCACATTACTGTTGCGTGTGCATAACGTCTTACAGGATAAAACATTTGACAGATGTAGATGAAAAGAAACAGACATAAAGATTCATGGTTCATAAAATACAGAGTAGCAGGGTACAGGGTAAACAAAATCAAAAACTCTTCTCATTTACCTTAAGACCTGTTTTGAATTTAAATGGAAAATACAGGAAAAAACAATGGGCAGGAAGAGCTCAACTCAGAACACAGAATGTGAGTGAGGCTGCTGTCCCGCACGTTCCGCGGGGTTTGCCTGATCACATCCCAATCAATGCCCAAACTAAAATGACCATACTTTAATATTATTCTCACAAGCTGATATTGTGGTGCAGTGATAATCCATGGACCAGCCCGTCCATGATGATGTTGATCCAGAGGATTTGCATGGCATTTAAAGGGTTGGGGAAGTTCATAAGCGTTGCCAGGGAGATAAGGGTGAGCGCTGCGATGCTTTCGAAGAATTAATTCTCACTGATCATACTGTTTATTAGCAGGCCGTGAACTGAGTAAAAAAGTCCTGTTACAGTATGAACATGTTTTTTGGAGTGACCCAAAACATAAGTAACAACCCTAAATATTTCAACCACATTTGTTGGATCTTTTGAATCAAATTTAAAGACCTCACAGTCATTAGGCAGGCCATATTAGCTGATGTGCTCTCATTTTAGAGACACCAGAGTGCAAGATGAGTCATGAAAATTTGCATTTCATTCCCAAAACAGTGTATTTAAATGCTAAAAGTTCTGCTAAGAGTGCCCAGGTGGAAAAAGTGCACATCCATAATATACTTAAAACGCTCTATTTTCGTACAGTAATTTTGCACTCAATAAACTAAAAAATATTTTTTAGTACTTCTTAAGATAATCTTAAGAACATCTATTAATGGTGTTCATATTCATGGTGTCTCAGTCAAGAACACTTGTTCTAAAGAATATCTTAAGAAGTACTAAAACATAGTCTTTAGTATATTAAGTACAAAATTAGTGTGTGAAAATAGAGCACTTTAAGTACATTATAGAAGTGAACTTTTTTCACCTGGATGACCAGGAATTAGGCCTACTGTAAATGACCTCAAAGCGAAGAGGCATAAGTTAACAAAGCTCCAGTTTTTAAACCTTACCAATTTTAAAGATGCTTACATCACTCTCTGCACACGAGCCGTCAAAGTGAGGTCACCATGTCCCAAGATAAAAATTACAATGGAAAACACAAGCCACGCCCACTATTTTTCGCAGTTGATATTACGTTTTACTTGGAAATGCGTCAGAATACAGAAGTAAAAACGATCACAGCTTCCAGTTCAGAGGGACTCTAAGGTTTGTGCTCGTCATTGTACTGGTATGTGCGACTTTATTTAACGACCCAAAAAAGCATGTCTTAAAGGAGCAATTCACTATAAAATAAAAATTTCATGATTATTCACTCACCCACACATCATACAAGCCGTCCGTGTGTCTATTTCTTCTGTCGAAAACAAATTGAGGCTTTTGAGGAAAGCTTCCCAGGGTTCTAATCCATATAATTGACTTAAACGGGGGGCTGTTGGTTAAGGTCCAAATTTCAGTTTCATCGCAGCTTCAAAAGGCTAATGACACCAGCTGATTGTAGCAAGGTAGGCGGGGAAAGTTTACGTGTAGTCCCAACCCCGTCATTAAACGGAAATAAGGTGTGATGATTTAAAGGACAGGCGAAAGCGACGGGCATCTGGGGTCCTGTTAGTGTTTGGCGGGCGCGTGGTGTGTTGCGTCGGGGGACTGTGAGTCCTGGTGGATGCCTGTTGTTAAGCAAAGGTAATCTTGGCCGTTATTTTTTATTTTTTTTATTTGCGTGTTTGGGTAATGCAGTCATGTATATTTTATGGATGGTTTTAGACTTGGATGATTGGAAGCCCAGGACTATCGGGGTAGCGTGTTTAGAAGTGTGGTACTGATGCTTTGGACAACCGGGTATTTCACTGGCTGTGCCAAGTAAAAGGTATGTTTTGTTTTTGTTTTGGTTGGGTATGTGAATAAGATAGTTACTTATAATAATATTTATTCTTGTAGGATGGACAAAGATGGTTAGATGCTAGTCGCTGTTCTCTTATGGGTTTTTTAGTGTATGTAAAACTATGACTGCTCCCGGTGGAATGTATAATTTTCCCTAGCCATTTATGTGTTGACTTGTGTAGTGGTGTTTGTGTTGGAATACTGGCTAGGGTTTATTCCTTCCCTTTACATAGTTCCTCAAGTACACAAGCTGTCCCTCCTCCAAACCCTTATCATTAACTTTTTCATTATGTACTTGATTCCGCTTTTCTGCTTTAGCCAGCAACTGCTGCCTCACATGACTATGTGCAACCCTTAAACTCTCTTGGTGGCTTTGCACCCAGTCCCCGGTACCTCCCACACCCTCTTCACCTAATCTCCTCCCCAGCAGAAAATCTACCGGGAGTCTAGGGTCACATCCAAACATCAAATAATATGGGGTCATGCCCGTAACATGATGGGCGGTGGTGTTATACGCATAAATGACCTGTGAAAGATGGCAAGGCCAATGCCTCTTTTGTGCCGGTGGCAGTGTACGCAAAAGATCATGGAGGGTGCGATTAAATCTCTCGCACTGTCCATTTCCCTGCGGATGATAGGGAGTAGTCCTAGAAGAGGGTGGGAGAGGTACCGGGGACTGGGTGCAAAGCCACCAAGAGAGTTTAAGGGTTGCACATAGTCATGTGAGGCAGCAGTTGCAGGCTAAAGCAGAAAAGTGGAATCAAGTACATAATGAAAATGTTAATGATAAGGGTTTGGAGGAGGGACAGCTTGTGTACTTGAGGAACTATGTAAAGGGAAGGAATAAAATTCAAGATTTCTGGGATCCTCGTCTTTATAGGGTGAGTCGAGGCCCCTCTGGAAATGGGGCGGTGTTCTCTGTAAGCCCGGTATTAGAAGGTGATCCAGTTAGGACGGTACATCGGTCAGAGTTAAGAAGTGCATTACGTGAATCAGGAATCTGCTTGTCTGACCCACAGATGGAACTAGGTTCGGAAGCCCCGGGGGTGTCGAGAGACGAGGAGGAAACCTGTATGTTATGTAACCTAATATGTGTATGTTGAGTCATGTTTGGAGGTGCAGATCTCTCAGGAGGAGTGCAGTAGTCAGGCTCTGCGAGAGGAGGTGGCAGAAAAAGAGGAGAGTCTGTTGCAGTAACACTCTGATATGAAGGTTGATATGTTGACCGTGATACAATAATATTCGTGATCACAAAAAAAGGATTTATGTGATTGTTTTTGTTGTTCAGTTCAGTGCACAACCAGGAGTAGATGGAGTACAATCTGACATCACAAAAGTGTCTTTAGGGTGAGTGGCCGAGAGTTCTGTCCGATTCGAACAAATTCGAATGTGCCCTCTGCTGTCCGGTAGTTACAGCACCTTGCAAAAGTATTCATCCCCCTTCATTTTATTCACATTTTCTTATGTTGCTGCCTTATCTTAAAGGGGTCATATGGCGGAAATATGTGTTTTTCTGTGTCTTTGGTGTGTTATAAGTTGCCCATGCATGTATTAGACACGTAAAATTGCTAAAATTAAAGTGTTGGAACAAAAGATGCATTCTATCGAAAAGCAAATGCGAACCCAGACCTGCCTGAAACGCCTCATGTAACCACACCCCCACGGATGTACGTCACTTCGTGGTATGACTTGACTAAGACCGCCCAAATCTAAACGCAAGTGAGGTGGGCGTACTTGTAAATCTCATTGTATCGTCACCGCCGCAGCCATGTCGCGGAGACGCTGTGTGTTTCGTTGCGAATAGAAAGACACTTTGTTTGCCCTGCCAAAAGATGAGACAACTAAAAACGAATGGTTACATTTTATTACAACACTGTTCCAGAAAAGTACAATCCGAATGTTCAAGTTTGTGCAGCGCATTTCACCGACGATTGCTTCACGAACCTGGGAGAGAGATTAAGACCGGCTATGCACGAAAGCTTTGGTTAAAAAGTGGGGCCATTCCAACCATTACAACTTCGCTGGTGCTTCAGATTCGCAGCCTGTAAGTATATTTTCATTGTAAAAGACTTTGTTATGGACTAACGCGAGTTGAGTTTGTTGTGTGTTTGTGATCTGCAAATGCAGACACGCACACAACGTGAAAAAAGACAACTTAAGTCCTAATAATCAGTAATAATGTTCCACCTAGAGGCAACAAATGTCGTATTAATAATGTCTTTTTATATTTAGTATTTATTTTGGGTTTATTGTCTTTGTTGAGTCGCGACGAGACGTGGCGTAACACTGGTTGATCAAGAAGGGCCAAAGCGCTCGCGTTATTTATACCATTCCCTGCTGTAATGCAAGCTTTTTTCTATCTCACACAAACATCCTGCTCTAGTCGCGCTGGCAAAGTTGATGTATCGGCTTGATCATCTTTATTTTCCATATCAGATTCGGGCTCGAATTGATATAGGAAGTACCGATGACATTTTATCACCTGTCAGGAGAATTGCGTGGGAACATGATGTTCCGAATATGGTAAGAGGCGTTACATTTCTGTGAAATGATTGCAGTATTCGACCAATAACTACGCACTGGTTAACTGGCCAATCATAGCACACCTCGCTTTTCAGAGTGATGAGCTTTGTAAAAAATCAGCGCGTTTCAGAGAGGCGGAGCAAAGAGGAGATACAAACATGCAGGGTATGTGGAAAATACAGCGTTTTTTAACCTTAAATCGTGTATACACATTACTTGCATCTAAAACAAATGATAATATTCGTTTTAGCCGTGTCATTTGACCCCTTAAAACTACTTAAAAAATATATATATTAATCTACACTCCATGCACAATAATGTCAAAACCAAAAACAGAGTTGTGACTTATTTATTTAAATTAAAAACTAAATAAGTGCATTGCATAAGTATTCATACCCTTAACTCAGTAGTTGGTTAAAGCACCTTTACAGACTCTAATCTTTTTGGGTATGATGTGACAAGCTTTACACATCTGCATTTGGCCATTTTCTGCCATTCTTCTCCTCAGATCCTCTCAAACTTTATCAGGTTGGATGGAGATCATACAGAGATGTTCAGTTGGGTTCAAGCCCAAGCACTAGCTGGGCCACTCAAGGACATAGACAGAGTTGTCCATAAGCCACTCTTGCATTGTTTTAGCTGTTTGCTTAGGATCATCGTCATGTTGGAGAATGAACATTCTGCCCTGTCCGAGGTTCTGGGCTAGGTTTTCATGATCATTATCTCTGTATTTTGTGCCATTGAGCTTTTCTTCTACTCTGACAAATGCCCCAGTCCCTACAGCTGAAAAAAAACCCACCACACTTTACTGTTGAGACCGTATTGTACAGGTGTTGAGCAGGTTTTCTCCAGACATGATGCATGAAACTGACCAGAGAATCTTGTTTCTGACAGTTTTAAAGATTCATTAAAAGGTACGTTTTTGCATATTTCAAGCTTTCATGCGTCTTCACTGAGCAAAGGCTTGAGTCTGGCCACTCTGCAATACAGCTCTGATTGGTGGAGTGCTGCAGTGATGTTTGTCCTTCTGCAAGTTTCTCCCATCTCCATATATGACCATGGAGCTCAACCAGAGTGATCATCAGCTTCTTGGTCACCGCTCTAACCAAGACACTTCTCCATCGATGGCTCAGTATGGACAGGAGGTCGGCTCAGTATGGACAGGAGGTCAGCTCAAGTAAGAGATCTGGTGGTTTCAAATCTCTTTCATTAAGGATTAATGCAGGCTACATGCTTCTGTGAACCTTCAATACAGCAGATTTTTTTTCAGAAGTCTTCCCCAGATATGAATCTTGATACAATCCTGTCTCAGAGCTCTACTGGCAGTTCTTTTGACCTCATGTCTTGGTTTTTACTTTGATATGCTTTTTCAGCTGTTGCACCTTTTATTGAGAGGTATGTGCCGCTCCAAATCAAACTTATTCAATTGAATTTGCCACAGGTTAACTCCACTCAAAGTGTAGAAACATCAACAAGCAAAACTAATGCTTCTGAGCTAAATTTCAAGTGTCCCAGAAAAGGGTATGAATACTTATGCAATGTATTCTTTTTTTAGTTTTTAATTTTTAATATATTTGCAAAGTTGTCACAAATCTGTTTTTTTTGTTTTGTCATTTTTTGTATTGTTCACAGAGTGTAGATTAATGTAAATGTTTTTTTTATTTAAAGTAGTTTAAGATAAGGCAGCAACATAACAAAATGTGAATAAAATGAAGGGGATGAATACTTTTGCAAGGCACTGTAAAGTGGAAACTATAGTAAAGCTAATAGAACTATATGTTTCAATCCCTTTAGTAGGAAACTGTTGATAGTAGCAGTCAGTGTGGAGTGGTGAAAAAGGAGGGTAAGGTATGTCATTGGGGTCATCAGGTGGGCACCCTGCTTCCTCAACGTTTCGTTGATTGAAGCCCACAACGTCTCCAGAAGGCTCAACGGTGTACCCAGCGTCCCAGGTACACCCCCCTCCATGCCATACCCTCTATATCCCTGATGGGCTCTGCATGGCAGGGGTGTCCTTCTCCCTGAGTCGGGCCTACGCCTGACCGCATACCATCTATCTCTACCTTGCTGCCCAGATGGGATCCTTAAACTTGATCCAGAGCCAGTTACTGCTTTTTTCGGCAGCACTTGACATGGACTTGATGGCCTGTTGGAGAGAGCGAGCCTTCACCCCTATTTTTCTCAGCTAACTGGTGGTAGATGTTGCAACAAATCCCCTGCATCCCACTTCTACTGGGAAGATGCTAGTCCTTCAGCCGTTCTGGGATGCTTCAGCTGCCAGGTTGGAATATTTGTTCTTTTTCCTTTCATAAGCCTCTTCAACCCCATCTTCCCATGGCACTGTTAATTCCACAACATATGCCAGCTTTGTTGTTGGAGACCACAGGACCATGTCAGGCTGGAGTGTTGTAGCCACTCTTTCTGGGGGAAACACAAGCTTCTTATCAAGGTCCACTTCCAATTTCCAATCCATCGCTGACCGCAGTATACTTGCATCCTTTGGTGTTATACGATGCCCTTGATGTTGGCCAGCTGGTACGAAATTTGTGAAGTTGACCTGTCCTGCCAATGTTTGTGGGAGGTTGTTTGTGGTGGTTCGCTTCTGTTACAGTATTGATGCCAGCTCTTTGAGTACTTGGTTATGCTGCTAAGTATAGCGCCCTTGGGTGAGACTTGTAGTACACCCTGATAGAATGTGCCTTAGGGATGCAGGTACTTGACACAGAGAACAGGCAGGATCTTCTCCATACCACTCTTTCAGATTTTGGGGGGAGGGTAGCAGGTCGTATGTGGCTCTGATGACAAAACTCAGCCGCGCTCCCTCCATCTGCCAGATGTCACACCAGCTGAGCTTTTTCTTCTCCAGGCCCTCCCAGTTGGTCCATCTCCCCTGCTTGGCCATTGAGACAGCTTTGGCATATCGCTCTCCCTCCTCCTGTCTCCTGACTTCTTCTAGCACTAGCTGTCTCTTCTGCACTGATGTTGCTTTGTGCCAAAGAGGAGTTTTTGGGATGAGTCCAATCCCCTGCCCTCCCATTCTGTACTTGTCCAACCACATCTCTGAATTGAAGCGCAGACTTTGCACTCTGAACAGCTTCTGATGGAGTCCATTTCCTTCCCGCTACCACCCGGGGGGCTGCTGTTTGAATGACTGCACCCTTAGATTCAGTTAGGGTCATGATGAGCCTTGCTTTGGTGCATTTGAACTCTTCCACGAGCCCTGTATTGGTAATTCCAACTTGCCATGTCCATAAAGTCCGACGGAACTTAGACAATGTGGAACTCCAAGCCACTGCTTCAGCTGTATGCTTATTAGCTGTTCCAACTTTTCAACCTTGGTGATGGGGATCTCATACACAGTTAACGGCCACAAGAGTCTTGGGAGTATGCCAAACTGAAAGCACAGGAACTTGAGTTCCCTTTCTGTCGGTCTCTCAATGTTGTGTCGAACCGACAGATGGGGTTTGACTTGAGAACCTATCATCTTCTGACTAGTTTTGAAAAGACCAATGAAATTGGCGAATGAAATTTGCATTCATGCTTTTGTTCTTCGGAGCCTTCAATTTTATAATCTCTACAGTGATCTACGCTGATCTTCTGAATCTGCTGGAATCTTACGATGTGGTGCAGCGGACTGTCCCTTCCCCTTGTTAATCCGTCAGCCACAGGCTCGCGGACCGTTCGCACCCTGTCTCGCTCGTCTGACCGTTCCCCAAGAGACGGTCCCACCCCGTCTTGTTCCTCAGCCACGTATTCGGAAACTGTGCATGATGATGATGAGATGTCCCTTGCAGCATGGGAGGGTGACTTATTGGCATCCGACCCCGACGATTCCTCTGAGCTCCCTCCCTCAGGGGGTTGAGCCCAGGAAGAGGCGGACGTCGAAATGTCAGCCATGCTTTCCCGGGCCGCTGTGAGCATTAGGCTGCAGTGCACCGCACTGCCTCTCCCCCAACGCTCGCTCCAAGCTGCGCCCGCCCCCGTATTTTCCGGACGTGCATGAGGAACTCAGTAAGACCTGGAACGCCCCCTTTTCGGTGTGTATACGTCAAACTAGTTCCATCACCCTTACTTCCCTCGATGGTGGGGCAGCTAGAGGATACGTCAATGTCCTCCAGGTGGAGCATGCCGTCGCGGTGCAGTTGTGCCCGCAGACGGCGACCACCTGGAGGGCTCGACCTAGACTCCTGTGCAAAGCGTGTAGCTTTTCAGCATCTCTGGAGTCGAAAGCTTACACTGCTGTGGGCCAAGCTGCCTCCTCTCTCCACGCCATGGCCATCCTGCAGATCCATCAGGCCAAGGCGTTGAAAGAGCTCCACGAGGGTAAGACCGACCCAGGGCTTATGCAGGAACTCCGCACCGCCACTGACCTCGCTCTACGGGTGACCAAGGTGACCGCGTGGGCCCTGGGTCGGACGATGTCCACACTTGTGGTCCAGGAGAGACACCTCTGGCTGAAGCTTGCACAGATAAGTGACGCCGAGAAAGTCCGCTTTCTCGACGCACCCATGTCGCAAGGGGGGATGTTCGGTGATACTGTCGAGGACTTCTCCCAGCAGTTCTCGACATTAAAGGCTATCAAACATATCCTCCCCCGCTGCGACTCAGCCGCCCCCCACCCAGGTGGCCCCCTGGAAGAAGACGTTGAGGAGGAAACCACCACCCTGTCAGCAGCCGCGATGAAAGCAGAAGCGGCCCTGACGGGAAGACCCCAGGGAGATCGAGAACACCATCGTGCCCGACCCCAGCCATTCCATCGCTGGTCGGTCGATCCGCGATGGTCCCTGCCCCGTCCCAACATCGGCAGTCAGCGGTTCCCCTGAAACTATTTCAGAGGCTCCTGGGGCACATGGCGTCCTAGGCGGGGGTCAACCCCCTTGGGTTGATGCACATGAGACCGCTCCAGCACTGGCTACAGAGTCGGGTTCCATGCAGAGCGTGGCACATGGTCAGCAGGCGTATGGTGATCACGCCTCTCTGCCGACGCACCCTAACCCCTTGGTCTTCAATGACCTTTCTGCGGACGGGGTTCCACCTTGGGCAGGTTGCAAGGCGAGTCGTGGTGATGACAGACGCCTCCCTGCAGGGTTGGGGAGCCGTGTGCAACGGGCACGCAGTGTCGGGGCGATGGACAGGCCCCCGCCTGCGATGTCATATCAACTGCCTAGAGTTGTTGACTGTGCTACTTGCACTGAAGAGGCTACAACCTCTCGTGCAGGACAAGCACGTGCTGGCAGTTAACACAACTCGCCCAACGCCTCCTCCGGTGGAGGTGATGAAGTCCCTGCGTGCCACACACATCCCGGGCAACCTGAACCAGTCAGCCGACGCGCCCTCTTGTCAGTCGACACCTCGCGGAGAGTGGCGACTCCACCCCCGCGCAGTCCAGCTCATTTGGGTGCAGTTCGGGCAGGCACAGGTAGACCTTTTCGCCTCCCTGTACACCACCCATTGCCCGCTATGGTACTCCCTGTCCTAGGACACCCTCGGCATGGATGCTCTAGTGCACAGCTGGCCGCAGGGCAAGCGTAAGTATGCCTTCCCCCCCCAGTGAGCCTCATTGCACAGGTTCTGTGCAAGGTCAGGGAAGAGGAGCATCAAGTGCTACTAGTTGCGCCATACTGGCCCAACCGGACTTGGTTCTCAGAGCTAATGCTCCTGACGACAACTCCCCCCTGGCCGATTCCCCTGATGAAGAACCTGCGTTCTCAAGCATTCTCCGAGCATTCTCCGTGTCCACGGATTGCCTAGAGTTCGGGCACGGACACTCTCACGTTATCCTGGAGATCAGCAAAGGAGAGGGCTGTCTCCAAACAGAGATTGGCGCACTGGTCCCAAGATCCCGGGCCTGCTGGCAGGACACACTCCACTGGGGTGTAGCCTCCTCGTGGGCACTGGCTCAGGTCGCCTCTCTGGCAGACATCTGCAGGGCTGCGGGTTGGGCTACGCCCAATACCTTCACGAGGTTCTACAGCCTCTGCGTAGAACCAGCGTCAGCCCGAGTCTTGCACAACAGGTAAGACCGGCAACCGGTAGGGCGTACGCCTGCGAAAGCACCTTCCCCCCTCCAAGGTGGGTCAGAGTGCTATTTCCACCTCCCTTCGTCCCCCACTGGGTGAAGAATAGGCATTTTATCCATCACTAAGCACCTCACGGAAAACAATATGTACCCATTTAGCCCCGTTGAGTATGTATCTATGGAAATTAAGTACCTACTCATTGAGTATGCGATTTTGGATTCAGCCACTTAGAGAGTTCTGCCAACGGAAGTGTGCTGACCTCAGTAAAGCAGCCCCATAGCGACACCCAGTGGCCATAGTGAAATTTACATTTAGTCATTGGTGTTTAAGTGTGTCCTCCTAGAGTTGCCGTAGTTAGTATTGCATCAGAAGAAATTCAAGAGAAAGCTGTGTATTTCCCTGCCTTGCGGTTGTACAAAGACCTTGAAAATATATGTCTGTGAGTGTTCAATTTCATATTTTTCTTGTTAATGGAGTAAAATGCTGTTTTAAGAAAGATGTGTGTAAATTGTGTTTCCAATAAGATAATATTGAAGAGCTGGTTTGTAGAACCATCTGTAAGGAAGTGAACATGTTCAGTGTGTTGTAGCATGTAGTGATACGTTATACTATATATCTCATATGTTAGAATCTGATTGTAACAATTGAATAATGATGCAAAAGCACCTTATTTGACATTTTCTTTATTTATATGTTTAGTTTTACAGTGCTTTCTTCAAGTAAATCACACTCAAACGAAGTCTGGTATTTGAGTCTTTCTTGGAGGAACCTGTTAGCTGTCTGCCAAGCTAGTCAGGCTCGAGCACTTCAACAGTCATTCTAGTTGGAGCAGAACAGGAAGTCCAAAACGCTGGCGCGTCACGTGATTCATGGAGCCTTCAGATAGTTCCAGGAAGTTATTTTTTCTCTTTAAATGCTTTACTACTTTCATTCTTTTATTCATTAAATGGCTTTCGTCTTTAAATTGGTTAGAAGTTTACCTCAGTTGGTTTGTTTAGTCGCAGCTCCATACATAACTAGTAACTTCTGGGAACTATTGAGAGCCTCTATGAACCGCCATTGCTGTGAAAAACTGTTCCATTGGAGTCACCGGTGTAGTGTATTTCGGGGAAACTATGAGTTTAACCACAGTAACATACGTATAATTAATTGTGATTAACCATTAATTATTTTATACACTTTACCTGATGCAGCAGAGCCAATAACAGCGACAAACTAAATACGCTCGTCCAGCGAGTGATCAGCAGGTCGTATATTAACTCTAAGAAATATTACTCCCCTGGCCTGGAAAAACAATATTCTTACTGTAGTACAGTACCACTTCAGAAATCTTAATGAAATCAAGCAGTTTAAGTGACCTTGATATGTGATAAATAAACACAGAAACAATTCGAGCGTGGATACACATGCGGTTTATTTATCTACACTACGGGGGAACTAAAACCAACTACTAACAAAGACCAAACATTAACAAACAAACATAAAAACGTAAAACAGTAGAGAATGAAAGAAATAGATAAAGCAAAGAAAAAGGCAGTATTAAATCAGCTGTTCACATCTGCACGAACCATCAAGGACAAATCTCCTTATTTAAAAGGGGCAAAGCTTATTCGCAACTGGTTAGCAATAGTTCAGATACTTGCATTGGCTTCTTTGTTTCTCGGGACACGTGCTGGCGCGCGTATCAAGGGGTCCTGATGCGTTCAGAGCGAGCCGTGAGTCCGTTGATTTAGTTTGAAGCGAGCGGGTGAGTCCGTCGGATTCTTTCTTAGAACCGGATTGGCTGACGAAGGTAGAACGGACTTAGCCGAAGTAAACTGCCGGAAGAAAGCTGTCTCTGAGGAGAGGCAGGTCTCGAGAGCGCGAACGCACCCAGGAGCGCAACGCACCCAAGCGAACGAACATACACAAAAGAGCAAGCTTTCCTGCGTGTTCAGATGTTTTAACACAGAGGGCGTCACGCCCCTCCAAGGTGGGCGATCCAATGTGATGAGATGGTTTTGGGCGCGAAAACATGTTTCTTTGTCCGGCACACTAACTCATTTGCATTTATGGTCGCCCAGTGTTTGGAGCAGGAATAGACTTCGAATAGAATAAAATGAGTATGGTATAAAATACATTACTGTGCTATACACCATATTCTCAGACATGAAAAGGGAAACGCGTAGATATGAAACATGAAGGGGTTACAATTACATTGACCTGTAGTTTGGACAAGAATTTAAATATACACAGAATACCACTAAGCACATTTGTCTTTGAGGTTATAGGTGAAGGAGAATATCATAGAGTCAAGCATACAATGTGGAGATTCATGTGTATACACTTTAAACCAGTCTTTTGTGGCTAAGGAAAGAGAAAGAGACATTCGTTTGGAAGAATTTGAGGCTCTCAGTCCCTGGGGGCCACATGGCTTTTCTCACTTTGGTGAACAGTCCTGTCCTCCCCCAAGAACCTCATTTGAAGTCTAAGGGAGAGTATCCGAATCTGTCCTGGTTTAGATGAAGGTGTTGAGAATAGGACATTTGGCCAGACTTGTTGGTGCCTGGTCGTAGTCCTGCTGAGAGGTTACTGTGTTTTACGATCACAGATGGTAAGCTTTGATCCGACCATACCCTACACCGGAGTTGATGCGACTCTCTCTCTCAATGGCTGTGGCCGCAGACAGCTGGCGGAGCGACGGGTAGCGGGGAACAGCCTGGAGGGCAGGAGAGGGAAACTACAACAGAACAAAAGAGCAGGTGAGTCACACGAATAGTTGCGGGGACTAACACGCTGACTGGGATAAGACTGGCAAGAGGCCGTAGCGCTACGCTAAATGACAACGATCAGGCACAAGACAGCGAAAACATGAGGAATAAATAGGGAGCTACTGAGGAGCAAAATATATGGCAGGTGCGGGCAGGGATGACTAACAACCAGATTAAACGGAAGACAATGGGGTGGGGAAAGACACCACAATGACAGCGGTACATGAGGTGCCATCTGCAACAATATCCCCGCTTAAAGAATCTGTTGAGTTGCTGGTGCGTGGCTACTGTCTTTGTTCGCATTGAGGTGCTGTCTGCCGAATGGGTGACATGTTTTCTGCATGCGGATGTATTCCAGTGTGTTGGTGCATTTAATGGCGGTTTGATGCTGCAGGGAATAACACTAACGCTGCTGTTTTGCTTTATCTTAATTTAGTTTTGTTTTTGTTTGGTTGTTTTATTCTCCTTTTTTTGGCAACTACTACTGACCAGTGAGCTCCCTGTTTGCTTGCTGACCTGGCTACCAGCCAGACAGTGGGGTGCTGTGGTGTCCCAATTTGTTGTTTCTCTCCAGTTCGTAGGGGTGGCTTGACCAAGTCGTCTTCATGTAGCTCCTTATGTTTGGGGCGATTAAAGCACTTTATCCCTGTCATCACCATTGATGCTATGCATTTCTTGGACTGATTTGGAAAACCAAGCAGATTACATTACCGTTGTATTTGTTTGGGTGGGATTGCTCCAGGTTTGAGGGTTGGGGTTTCTTTATTTTACTTTGGAAATGTTATTTGTATATGTTGCTTTATACGTTTTCGTTTTGTGGAATTATTTCTTTGTTTGTTTGTTTTCAGGAACTGGGGAGGACCAGAGGGGGGCGGGCTAGTTGTCCTGAGTTCTGAGCTTTCTCCAACTGATTGTGGTTTCCTGTTGACCTGGATTGTAGTGGATTTCACCTGTGTGCATTGCCTTTGGGTTTCTTTATGCCGTGTGTGTTCCAGTTGGAGGCCGGTCACCTAGCTTGCCTCACCTCTGGGGTGCCTCAGTTCTTTCTTTCTTTTCTTTTCTTGGTTAAATGTTTAAGTATATTTTCTTTGGAGGAACTTGTGCACCTATTGTTTAGGCAGCAGTGCCCTCTTTTTGTTAAATTTCTTTGTGAGCCTCAAGAGGGTCACGGGCCATTTTTTAAAATTATTTTGATTATTTAATAAAGTGTATTATGATTTTTAAGATATCCATGCCCCATGGTCTTTGTTAAATTAGAGATCTGAACCTGTGTGTCCTGTCTTTGTATTTCCCAGGTAGTTATACTGGGTGGCATAGTCGTTAAAACTCATTTTCCCCTGGGCTCCCCCTCCTGAGCAGTTTCTTGTCACATTAAGCACAGACTTCAAAGTGTAAAATAAAATCTTAAATGAATGCAAAGAGTTGTGAAAATGGGAGTGCGGTGACGGTCAGATCTGCGTACTGAGACAGCTCTTAAAGGGGTCACGTTCTTAAACGTGCTGCTGTTACTCCTGTCACTAATGTTAATCAAAGAACAAAATAAAAGAAGAAATCAATGTGATTTTGTAGCTTTAATGAGAATTCTTCTGCATTTAATTTATAATTTAGCATTAAAGACTGTAAAGTGTTTGAGAACTTCCTTAAATGTCTGTATATTTTCTACATCATAGCTCTCAATTATACTGTTGAATGGCTATAATTAATGTTAAAATAATCAATTAATAGAGACATCAGCTACAGTACTAATATCAGAATGTTTGCTTTCATTCATAAAATGACGCTGTTACAGAAATATGTTGTTTCTACATCAATTTGAATATTAAATGTGAAATTATTAAAATGTAAAAGTATATTTAAAATATTATTATGTGCGATTAATCGTGATTAATCACAGAAAAAGTGTGATTAATCCGATTAATTTTTTTAATCGATTGACAGCACTAGACAAAACACAACAAAGCACACAGAAGAACGGACGCAAGACAACAATACCTAGGCTGATCAGACCGGGAGCGTGACACCCTGTTTCTGCATTATTTTTCACCTGTTACAAATTGTAATATACCATTTCTTAAATTGTAACCCCCAGAGGTAAGCACATATGGACCCTTTCTACAGCATAACAGGAAGACAAATAACCTCAATCCCTTATTTCATTATCAATCCATTATTTAATGTTTATCAATAAAAAAACTGCAAACTTCATGTGAATGAAATAAAGTATATAATAAATATAAAATTGCGAAAGTAAAATAAAATTGCACAGTTGCATCCTTGTAAACATTTTGGATATATTTCAGTCAGAGGACAGAGATGAGTCTTAACAGAATATGATCCATTCATGCTTTGTATTGGCAGGAGTTGAGCAGGTGAGCTCAAGAATAAACCAAAACGTCATAAATCATCAAGATTAGTTTAATGGGGGGACAGTTTATGTACAAAAGCAAATCTTAGCAAATCCTTAATTCACAGACCATCAGCGCTGTCTTGTATCTTTTTGTAGAATAAGGTTTACTCTCACCTGTCCAAAATCCCACGCTCTGTCTCCGATCTGGCTCTTGGCCCCATAATAGATTACACTCATGTCATTCAACACGTATGCTTTCTTCTGTTCAACGTCATCCATGTACACAGAGTCACCTAGGAGACAAACGGTACAAAACTGATATATTTTCAGTGTGTCTTGGCCGTTGACCCCTGGTACCTTCACACCAAGGGTTAAACAGCATGATGTCATTCTCTGAACAGTACCTTGACATGGTCTTATCTACCATGGACCTTGTTATAACCGAGAGTTTGTATTTGCCAATAGCAGTGGATGGCAGGGAGTTGATGGACAGTTTGATTTTTCTGCCAGTCTGTTCAAAGATCTTGACCTCCCAGCAGTTATAAAGCAGGTCCTTCACCAAAGAAACAATCACAAGCGTGCCTTTTGATACATCTGGATGGTTCCCTGATATATACAAATGCAAAACATTTAGAGCTGATATTCTTTTAAAGCGGTCATATGACACGTCTAAAACTAATATTATCGCTTGTTTTAGA
Source organism: Triplophysa rosa (assembly GCF_024868665.1). Lineage (NCBI taxonomy): Eukaryota > Metazoa > Chordata > Actinopteri > Cypriniformes > Nemacheilidae > Triplophysa > Triplophysa rosa. The sequence continues at coordinate 5,508,092 of NC_079897.1, forward strand.
TGTAATGCAAAGTGTATACACGATTAAAGGTTCAAAAACGCCGTATTTTCCACATACCATGCATGTTTGTATCTCCTCTTTGCCCCGACTCTCTGAAACGCGAAGATTTTTTTACAAAGCTCTGAAATGCGATTTGTGCTATGATTGGCCAGTTGACCAGTGCGTTGTGATTGGTCGAATACTGCAAGCGTGTGACGGAATTGTAATTGTGAAACATCAGGTTCCAAAGCAATTGTACTGACAGGTATGCCCAGCTTACTTGCGTATACATTTGGGCGGTCTTAGTCAAATCATACCACGAACTGACGTAGATTTGTGGGGGTGTGGCTACACGAGGCTTTTCAGGCAGATCTGGGTGAGCATTCGCTTTTAGATGGAATGCATCTTTTGTCCGACATTTTAATTTTAGCAATTTTACATGTCTAATACATGCATGGGCAACTTATTACACACCAAAGACACAGAAAAAGACGTATTCGGGCCATATGACCCCTTTAAATACGCTCTTCCCATAGAAGAGCTGACTGATAATGTCTCTCCACGCATTCTGTGAAATGAAAATTTCAGAACAGCTCACACATGCTGTACAAGATTACATTCAAGGTTTGATACAAAATAAAAGAAGTGAACCTGCAAATGTGTAAAAGGAAAATTTTTGTCTGTGCCACAACCTGAGATGAACAGATAAATTATAGCAGACTTTATGTGTACAGATGTCTGGCAACATGTAAAATACAATCTGATCTGCATTTAATGCATCTGCATTTCGAAAGTTGTAAAAGTGTGTGACGCAACAGCATGCAGGAGTGATAGGAGGAAGGTGACAGGCTTGTTTTCATTCTTTAAACAGTAGCATGCCTATGATTGCCCAATAATATGCTGACACCACATTTCTCCTTTTTTGCAGACCATAAATCAATCTGACAGATCCTTGTCTTTCTCTGTTCTCTGCTTAGTACATACTGTACAAGTCAGTAGCGTAGCCACAAGGGTTTTTTAATCTTTTTAATGCTTACAATAAAAAAGTAAGGAATTCTTGATTTGTTACTCTGGTAAATCGACCAATCATTGCTCCCCGCTGTTTTCAAAGTTATTGGTTTAATTATGTCACTGTTGTGTGTAGCATCTTGACTTTTGCGCCAAGAGTTTAATTTGTACGCTGCGATGGCGGGTGCGCACAATAATTTTTCTTTTTATAAATTACGAAAAGATGAGCAAGAAGAAAATGAGTAGACTGCTAAAGATAACGATTACACTGGATTTGACTTCTTGTAGTGTCCTTGTAGACTTTTCTCAACAGAAACTTTTCTCACCCTCGAACACTCCACCTTGTCATGTAAAAGGTAAGCCAATGGCTGCGGTTCTTAATCCTGGTCCTCACGACACCCCTCTGCATATTTTGTATGCGTCTCTTACCGCTTACGATGTTTGTTCAATTTGCCCGTAAAAGCCCTTGCGGTTAAATAAACCTTCAAACTTCCCTAGTAAGTTTTGTCCGTGTGTTAAGACGCTGCAGGCAGTCGTGTGGCGCAAATTTGTGTTCTGAAGTTAACTTCAGAAGCAAACTTCAGCTGATTTCCTGTGTACAGGGGAGAAGCGTAGCCACGAGGGGGCCTGAGGGGACCTAGGCCCCCTCATTTAAATGTACGGCCCCCTCAGATCTTTGATTGCTTAAAATAAAAAGTAAGGAATTGTTGATTTGTTACTCTGGTTGATTGACCAATCAGTGCGCCCTGCTGTTTTCAAAGTTATTGGTTTAATTATGTCACATGTTGTGCATAGCATCTTTTGCACCAAGAGTTTAATTTATACACTGCGATGGCGGGTGCACACTAGTCTGTTTTTATACATATTACGAAAAGATGAGCAAGAAGAAATTGAATAGACTGCTGAAGATAACGATTACACTGCATATGACTTCTTGTAGTGTCGAAAGACTTTTCTCAACAGAAACTTTTCTCACCCTGGAACACTCCGCATTGTCATGTAAAAGGTAAGCCAATGGTTTGACTGGTAGCCGCCGAGCTACTGCGGTTCGATACTGATCCTTACGACCCCCCCGCTCTGCATATTTTGTATGCTTCTCTTACCACTTCAGAGGATTGCGAAGTAGACATAAAAGGCATTGAAGTGCACAAACCGTGACTACCACCAAATCCCATGATTGCGGTTAAATAACACTTCACATTTCCATAGTAAGTTTTGTCCCTGTGTGAAGATGCTGCAGGCAATCGTGTAGCGCAAATTCATGTTCTAGACTAAAGTTCTTTCATGACAACTCTCGGAGTGTTTAGCATGGTAGTGTGCATGACATATAATGTATTTGGTCTTGGCGGAATAGATCAGCTACGCTGCTGCTGCGGCGGAGCAAGTAAGGAGACTTGTTAGTGCCAATATATCCACAACATGCTGCTGTGTGCATATAAGGAATGCTGCTGCTGCACATATAACATATGAATAAACCCCCATCAAAGCACGAGACACAGAAATTATCAATTCAAGCCGTGGACAGGAACACCCCCAACAGATCTATCGCCAAGACATGTGTACTGCTGCTGCCCCGAAGGACTATCTGAACCGCATGTATTACTATCTATGTGTGCCTGGGCTTTCATGCCGACGGCTAAATGCTAATGACCTATGGGTTATGTGTGCCTGGGCTTTCATGCTGACCGGCTTAACGCTAATGGCCTATGACTATGTGTGCCTTGGCTTACCTCGCCAACCGGCTTAACACTAGTGGCTTATAACTATGTGAGCCTTGGCTACCAAGCCAACTGGCTTAACACTGATGCCTATGACTATGTGAACCTTGGCTTTCATGACGACCGGCTTAATTCTAATAGATGCGCACTAAGTGCAATGTTATTTAACAATGATACGTTGCAGTCCAAAGATGAGACCCCACTATCCACCCGAGCAATTTATCAAGATAAGGTCATTGATACTTATCTCGACCATTAAATCAATGAAGCACATGCTTCTGCCATTGCACACACTTAGATACCATGGAATTACTCGCAGAGTATGGCGACCCCAGACGCAGTGGGGCGACTCTGTACGACGCTGGTTGAGCGGCCAATTATGACCTGATTCCAGTAAAGAATCAGTAATTGGAAAGATTCTTTACAAAGATGCATTTATTGACAGTCTTGGATGACATCTGCACCACTTATCCTTGGCAATGATATCTGTATTACGATAGGTATAATTACGGCCATGTATACTGAGACCATTGCACACTGACAGTATACAGAAGATATACAAATAACATTGACAACCAATCTGCGTCATTACAGAATAGGCATGGTGTAGTTGGGAAATAACGGGTTAAAATGTACACACGTGTGACACTGCACAAGCTAATGCTATTTAGCGTATTCTCTCGTGGCAATTTACGCCGCTCATCGCTCGCCAGTGGTAGCCACGAGATCGGAGGACATCAATACATGTACTAGTTAACAACATATGCACGGATTTAGTTACAGGGAGGCATGAATGCTTAATACGGGCACAGACAAGATGCAGAGATGAGCCTTCATTAATTTGTCTTCCTGTGCAACACTTAATCAGTCCGTGTGGACGACAACTTGGTTCCTAGGACAGCTGTAGACCAGTAAAATACAAACGACAGAGAGTTTATTCATTTAGCCTTTTCCATATAGTTACTTCACTGTTACTGACTGTTACATGGTTAATCATTTTTAAACAAATTAGTCAGATCACACATTATGCACAGCGAGTAGTAAGGAGTAAAGATCTTTCAATTATCTTAACTCTGGTTGCTTTATGAAACGCGCTGCAGTGCTGCAACAATCACTAGCCGAGATTTAAACGTAGAGCAGCAAGCTCATTGGCTGCTGATACGGAGGGAACCAATCACTTCACCGTGTAGTAGTTATTATGTCGGATAGGTTTAGACTTTAATACTGCGCCGTCTAGAGTTTCATGGCAGAACTATTCATTTAACTTCAGAAATGAACTTCAGCTGATTTCAGATTTCCCGTGTGCAGGGAGTAGAGAGCAGTGAACACTGTGTGGGACCATGTCAATAGGAACAGAGTTTATTCATGGAGCGCTCTTCTAACGAGCGGGTGATTTAAATCAGCGTGGACCAGGATTAAGAACCTCTAGGCAATGTTTATGTTTGCTAAAATGGTGAAATGTGCTGTATAAAATAGGTGTATAAGTTTAGTTATAGGAAAATAAAAATGGCTATATACATATACATAATGGCCCCCCTCATTTACTGACAGGCCCCCTCAAAAACAAAATTCTGGCTACGCCACTGGTACAAGTCACAACGTTAAATGATGAAAATAACGAAGACCGAGTGCGACTCATTCAATCAGAATTTCTCAGTACTCTCTGTTTTATAATGTGTTATTTCATTTTAAGATTTATCATTTATTTTTACCAATAATCTAAATAAATTGACATTACCTAATATCAAATCTATGTATATGAATATATATATATACAGTATATATATATATATATATATATATATAGTGATTCACAATATTCCAATATAAAAATATTGTGTAGGATGATATAACATTACTGTAATACAAAATTATTCATATAAGATCTTGGTTAAAGGTCCAGTGTGTAATTTTTGGATGATCTATAGACAGAAATGCAATATAAACATAACTGTCTTCAGAGGTGTATAATGAGCTTACACAATGAAGCGTTATGTTTTTATTACCTTAGAATGAGCTATTTCTATCTACACCGCGGGTCCCCTTGCATATAATTTGCCATGTTCTGTCAGCTGTCATAGTGTTTCGAATGGGAGGGGTGGAGTGAGTGGTTGGTTGCAATTCGCAACCTTGCAGCTAGATTTCACTGACTGGACCTTAAAGCTGTCCAACTGTCTGAACACAAAAAAAACTACACAAAATATGATTTTTACACACCTGACTCACAATTTCAACCACATCAACATTGTTTATCTTTTTTTGAGAGAGAGAAATAGATTGGTTGTTAAAGTGTAGTTCACCCCCAAAATTTAATTTTGCAATCATTTACTCACCCTCTTGTCATTTCAAACCTATAACTTTCTTTTTTTCGCAGAACACAAGGGAAGATATTTTGAAGAAAGTATACCAAACAGCCCTGGCCCCTATTCACTTCTTTTGTATGGACACAAAAGCAATGCAAGTGAATGGGGTCCAGTTAACAACATTCTTCAAAATATATTCTTTTGTGTTCTGCGAAAGAAAGGAAGTCATACAGCAGGGGTCTTCAACTATTCTTTTAGGGCCAGATTCCAAAAGTATCAAATAGGATGCGGGCCAGTTTTTTGCCTTATCATAATTTCTTCTGTTATTTTGTATTTCTGTTATTTATTGCATTTGGTTCCTTTTATACTGTTTTTGTTGCTGTTACTGTACTTGTAGGTAATTTATTAAAACATGCAGCGAGGTCCTCGTGTCCTGGTGGCCAGCGGTGGCTCCAGGCTTCCCGGCCAGCAGGTCCCCCGCTTTTTGCTCCTCCCCGATCCGGCGGACGGTAGCAGGCTCCGGCCCACGGCAAGCGGGGCTGACCTCTCCGCTCCCTCGCAGACAGGCAGCCACCCCACCTCAGACCCAGGACACGGCGCGAGGTCTTTGCCCCGACCGGGCACATGCACCAGCACCACCGCCTCGGGCAGCTGCTCGCGGACATCCCTCGTCCGCGCTGCCCGAACTCTTCGGCACCGCGATCCCCCTCAGCGGTGAGGACTCTTTGACAGCATGTCCCTCCTTCCTCCCGGGTTTCGGCACCAATGTAGCAAAGCTCAATAAAACGGTAAGGAAGGAGGCAGGAACCGGCGAACATTCAAACATCACACTCATATTTATTTAAAAAGCGATATTGTCTTTTTAATTGTATTTTATAATCCTTAATGCGTTAGTTTACCCCAAAATTGAATTGCTGTTAATTTACTCACCCACAGTCCCCAAATACTTTCAAGATGTGGGTGTCTTATGAAGCGAATCAATTGATCTTTGCAAGAAACTGAACTCTATTATCATAGATATGGCTTTTATCGCAACTTCGGGTGAAATTCCAATTGCATTTATGTGCCCAGCGCACTTAGAAGGGCAGATCCTATGAAATGCAAGTTCTGGAGGGAGAGGAACAGCTTTTTTCATAATATAGCTGTTTAAATCATACATCATCAATGCAGTAATAAAAACAACATAGTTTATCCCTTATCTGAGACAACAGTACACGTGGTGTAGTACCCTTTCTGCAGTTACTTTCAAGGGCACAAAACGTGTTTTGGAACGCGACCTATCGCATGCGCAAAACAACTGCCTTTGGCTGTGGATTATAACATTGTAAATAATGTTACGTTTCTTGGACAGACCGATCAGATCGCTTTATAAGTCTTCAATAGTTATGAGCCGCAGGAATTACTTTTGTATTGATTGTAGCAGCGTTTTGGACTTACAAAGATGTGACTTCTCAGGAAGTGCATTTCTTAAAGCACACCATCCTTAAAGTCTCTCCAGTTATTTAAAATGTAAAGGTTGGCCAGGTAAAGATCATCGGCGGGCCTCATTAGGCCTTCGGGCTGCATTTGGCCCGCGGGCAGCCGCCAGTTGACTAGCCCTGTCATACAGGTTTGAAATGACAAGAGGGTGAGTAATGGCAGAATTTTAGTTTAGTTTTAGTTTAATTTTGGGGTAAACTATCCCTCTAATGTCATCTTTACACAGGCGAGTTAAGGCGTCTCTCTGTGGCGGATTACATTTCTGTTGCAATGCCGCATGAAAGCAGATCTAAAATATGCCGGTTCTGACCCTCCTCAGAGTCTAGTAACAAACGCTGCTCAGGATTAGTGTAAAATAAGGTGCATTAAAGCCGCTCTAAACTGCGCCATTGTCATGTCAGCAGAAAGCGAGAGAGTGAAGATGAAGACAAAAACACACAGTGACATTTGTTATAGGCTATTAATAACAACACAGATTTTTAAAATAATTCAAACACACATTTTTCCTTTAATTTCTTCATAAAATGATTTAAATGTTTGGAGTATTTTTGTTTGTGCTGTGGCTGTGTACTCGGGCAGGCTGTGGCAGTTTGAATGCATGATGTAAATTTTGAGACTGTTTTCAGCCATTAAAATAGTTTAGATTAGTTTTTAATGGCAAATTACATTTATTTCGTTTCGTTTCTTTTTAAAGTTAATTTAGAAAAATGTTTGGAGTTTGATTGTTTGTGACTGTGTGCGCGGAATGCAGATTTTTTTATTTGAACTCATGACATGAATTGTTCAAATTCCTCCTTTAGCTCCTCTCCTTCTTAAGAAAAAAATCTTCCGATACGTGGGACACGAACACATGCAGACTTGTGTTACCACGTCTTGAACGGCTTCAAATATTAGGTTTGTCGGACATTATGCACTGCTGCGCATACCGCAGGAGTTATTTAAATATCTCTCGTGTTACTTAAGCTGATGGGTCTGCGCAACAAGTGCATTAAGTCGAACACATAATAAATCACAAACTTAACATTACTCATATTGTGATCAGAGAGTGTGTGCTTTTCTTACAGTTTACCTCAAAACAGTCGCATCATAATAATGTAGGCCAAGTGTGCTTCGGTCCAGATCGTGTGGACAGTAGGAGTGGGGACAGTAGCACTTGTGCACAGATGCCCGGCCCTAGGAGCGTAAATGATTTTCACCGGGCTAGGATTGAAATGCAAAACTTTAGAGAGCAGAGAGAAATGCTTTAGAATTTTAAAGTTTTACATAATTAGTATTGCATATAGGAATTTATAGTCTGTTTAATATTTGACCTGTGTTTCTCTCTCCTTTATCTTGTGCTTTCACTGTGCGTGCGTGTCTGTGTGTTGTGTGTGTGCATGCGCGTGCTTGTCTATGTGTCCGTCCACGTGTGTGTGTCTATGTGTGTTAGTACGTGTGCATATTGTGTGTGGGTATGTCTGTCTTCTGTGTTTTCACCTTTTTTCTTGTTTTTACAGGTATATAAATTTAATTGATTTGCTCATAGTCAATATGTCTCATGTACAGCTGCTTTGTAACAATACGACAAATATAACAAGTGATTTTGTCGTTATATATCCAAAATGATCTAATTGAGGACAATATTTCATACACGACATCGATCTGGTAACATTTACTGTAACACCGGAACTGTCCATTTACTTGGTCGACAGTGACTTTCTGGCTCTTTAAAACAACTTTTGGCATCTTTCAATATGCGGTGAGGTGCCCGATAATAACAAATTTCTATGGAGTGTTTGTTAGCTAAATTCTTTTAAAATGTTGCATTTATAGCCTAATATTGATTTCATCCTAAAGTACGCATTGTTAATATTAGTGTCAGTATTTTTATTTTGGAGTTTATATCGTTTAATTTAAGGCATTATTTTATTCGCATATTTTTAGAACAGTGCTTTTGTGGTTATGTTCAGCATTATTTCGTATAATTTTAATTCCTGTGTAAATGCATTTATGCCGCTTTAGAGCCGCATTAACGGTTCGTGTAAATACACATTTATGCCGCTTCAGATTCAGTTTCTGTGCCGCCTTTGCTGTGTAAAGAGGCCATAAGTAGTTTTTGAGCTATGACATGACTCAGATGGCACAATCTCTGGTCTGGCTCTCGGTCCCGTAATAGATTTACACCCATGTCATTCAACACGTATTCTTTCTTCTGATTGTAGCAGGGCACCAAATTAGTAGTGTCTACGCTACCCAAATTTAATGGGGAAAGCTACCCAAATTTACAGTTTTTTTACAATTGCTAGTACACATTTCTCCATACTTTGGTGACTTTTGCGAAACTCTTCACAAAGCTCTCCTAACAAACTTTCTGTCACGCTCGGAAGAACTGGACTCAAGGGCAGATTCAAATCAAAATAATTTAATAAGTCAGCAAGGCAAGACTCGATAAACAATATTACAGAGCAGAGTTCCGACAATCCCAAGGGTGAGGCAGAGGCAGGGTCAAACAGGCGTGTGGTCAGTAGAGGGGCGTACAGTGTCCAAAGGGAAATCCAGAGAGTAGTCAGACGGGCGAGGGTCGATCGAGATGCAAACAGGATCCAGAGGGAAAAGGCAAGCTCGTAATCCCAACCGGTGAAGAAGACTAACAGGAGGGTCCAGTACCGCACAGCAGGTCAGTCCCGGGAACAAAACTCCAAACAAATACACTCAAGGTAACTATGACTAGAAGAAAACAAGATTAGCATATACCGAAGGTAGCAAGAGCGGGGTAAACCATACAACGCAACAGCAACGAAGGAAAGAAAAGAGAGGAATATAAAGGGGAGAGTTGACGAGTAGAGATAAGAGACAGGTGTGCGCTGCGGAGCCGCTCGGCTGATTGCCAAACCGCGTCAGCTGCGCAACAGAGAGTAGTGATGAGGAAAAGTGAGAGTGAAAAGGAAAATCAAACCCGGGACCTGACAGTACCCCCGCCTCCAGAAGCGCCTCCCAGCGCGCTTGAGGAAGAGGGATGGTTGCGGTGGAAGATGTCAATGAGGGAGCGGTCCAGAATGTCCCGGGCCGGAACCCAGCTCCTCTCCTCAGGACCATAGCCTTCCCAGTGCACTAAGTACTGGAATCCCCGGCCACGGCGTCTAGACTCCAAAATCCGCTTGACCTTAAAAGCAGGGGCACCTTCAATGATCAAGGGTGGGGGTGGGAGAGTAGGGGAGGAAACAGAGGGGGTGTGGGGGGAACATAGAACAGGTTTGACTCTAGAGACATGAAAGACAGGGTGGACACGACAGAAGGGATTGGGCAATCGAAGCTGGACTGCCACCGGGCTGACAACCTTGACGATGGGGAACGGTCCAATGAACCTGGGTGCCAATTTTAGATTTAGATTTTAGATTTAGATTCAACTTTATTGTCATTGCACATGTACAAGTACAAGGCAACGAAATGTGACCTCTGCATTTAACCCATCCAGAGAGTAGTGAACACACGCACAGCAAGTGGTGAACACACGTACCCCTGGAGCAGTGGGCAGCTATCACTGCAGCGCCCGGGGAGCAAGTAGGGGTAAGGTGCCTTGCTCAAGGGCACCTCAGTTGTTACCCGCCGGCCCTGGGAATCGAACCGGCAACCTTCTGGTCATGAGTCCGACTCTCTAACCATTAGGCCACAACTGCGGGCCGGGACCCGCAAAGGGAGGTCCTTGGTAGAAAGCCAAACTCGTTGCCCACATACGTAACTAGGCGCCTTCCGGCGGTGACGGTCGGCGGTGCGCTTGGTACGGTCCTGGGACCGGACTAGCGCTTCCCTGGCCCTTTTCCAGGTGCGCCGACAGCGCTGGATGAAAGCTTGGACCGAGGGAACCGCAGCTTCGACAGCCTGGGAAGGAAACACAGGGGGTTGGTAACCTAGACAACACATGAATGGAGACAGCCCGGTCGTAGATACTGGCAAGGAGTTGTAAACATACTCAACCCAGGTCAGCTGCTGGCTCCAGGTGAAAGGATTGTGGGAAGCCATGCATCGGAGCATCCTACCCAGGTCCTGGTTGGCGCGCTCGGACTACCCATTGGTTTGTGGGTGGAATCCGGATGACAGACTGGCTGAAGCGCCAATCTGGCGACAGAATTCCCTCCAAAATTGGGAGGCAAATTGGGGACCCCTGTCCGAAACCACATCCTCGGGGAGAACGTGGATGCGGAAGACCTGGTCCACCAAAACCCGGGCCGTCTCCTTGGCCGAGGGAAGTTTGGGGAGGCCGATGAAATGGGCCGCTTTAGAGAAGCAGTCCACCACGGTCAAGATCACCGTATTGCCACCGGACTGAGGGAGACCAACCACAAAGTCCAGGGCAATATGGGACCAAGGGCTGGAGGGAACAGGTAGGGGTCGTAACGAACCAACGGGCAGCGCATTAGAAGATTTATTCTGCGCACAGACCGGACACGCCCCCACGAACCGGTGGATGTCCTCCTTCATGGCTGGCCACCAAAACCGCTCGCGGAAGTCGGCCAGCGATCTCCTAACACCCGGATGGCAGGTGAGTCTGGAAGAATGGCCCCACTGAAGGACCGCTGTGCGGGCCGACTCAGGAACAAAGAGGAGACCCGATGGGCATCCTCGAGGCGCCTCTACTCCGACCAGAGCTCTCCTGACACGTTGCTCGATTCCCCAAGTAATCGCCCCCACCACCCGACCCTCAGGGAGGATAGTGTCGGGGGGAGAGGGCGGATCATTAGCCGGGGCAAGGCATCGAGACAGCGCATCGGGTTTGCCATTTTTGGAGCCTGGCCGGTAAGACAGGGTGAAATCGAAGCGCCCAAAGAAAAGTGCCCAACGAGCCTGCCTGGCATTCAGTCGTTTGGCAGACCGAATGTACTCCAAGTTCCTGTGGTCGGTCCACACGATGATAGGAACGGTAGCCCCCTCCAGCCAGTGACGCCACTCTCCCAGAGCCAACCGCACTGCCAACAGCTCCCGGTTGCCGACATCGTAGTTTCGTTCTGCGAGGGACAAATGGTGAGAGAAATACGCACAAGGATGTAATTTTAGATTGTGCGAAAAAACTTGGGAAAGGACCGCTCCGACCCCAACCTCAGAAGCATCAACCTCCACCACGAACTGACGAGTGGGATCAGGGGTGACCAGAATAGGTGCGGTGACAAACCTGTTCTTAAGTTCGTCAAACGCAACCTGAGCCGCCGATGACCACTCAAATCTGTTCCTAGTGGAGGTCAATGCCGAGAGGGGGGCCGCCACCTGCCCAAAGTTCCTGATGTAGCGCCGATAAAAATTGGCGAAACCCAGGAACTGTTGGACCCCTTTCCGGGAGGCAGGTGCCGGCCAGTCAGAGACGGCCCTTACCTTCGCAGGATCAATGCGAACTCCCTCATCCGAGATGATGTGACCCAGGAACGAAACTGACCGGGCATGAAACTCGCACTTCTCCAGCTTGACGTATAGCTGGTTCTCAAGCAGCCGTTGGAGCACTTGCTTGACATGACGGACATGCATCTGGAGGGAAGAAGAGAATATAAGAATATCATCCAGATACACAAAGGCGAACCTGTCGATCATGTCACGAAGAACATCATTAACAAGTGCTTGGAAAACAGCTGGAGCATTGGATAACCCAAAGGGAAGAACTAAATACTCAAAATGCCCGGTGGGGGTGTTAAAGGCTGTTTTCCATTCGTCCCCCTCTCTAATCTGGACCAGGTGATAAGCGTTGCGAAGATCCAATTTTGTGAAGAACCTCTCTCCCTGCAGGAGTTCAAAGGCTGAGGACATAAGGGGTAATGGATACCGGTTCTTAACCGTTATGTCATTCAGGCCTCTGTAGTCAATGCAGGGGCGAAGCGAGCCATCCTTCTTCACAAAGAAGAATCCCGCCCCAGCCGGAGATGAGGAGGAACGAATGATACCGGCTGTGAGAGACTCGTTCAAATATTTCTCCATGGCTGATCGTTCAGGACGAGCCAAGGAGAAAAGCCGTCCGCGAGGTGGAGAAGAGCCGGGGAGAAGGTCTATGGCACAGTCATAGGGTCGGTGTGGGGGAAGAGAAGAGGCCCGGGATTTGCTGAAGACCGCTCTCAACTCATGATACTCCACAGGAACCCGGGACAGATCAACCTTTTCCACCTGCAACAGAGAAAAGGAGGAGAGGGGGGAACAAGCAGAGACAAGACAATGGGCATGACAATATAGGCTCCACCCCGATAGCGAGCTATTAGTCTAATTGATGGACGGGTTATGGCGAGAGAGCCAGGGATGACCAAAGACTATGGGAGCTTCCGGAGACTTAAAAATAAAAAAACTCTAGTTCCTCCTTGTGATTACCTGACGTGACCACGCTTAAGGGAGCGGTGAGAGCAGACACAGTTTGCAAGATACTGCCGTCAAGGGCACGGACGGTGATGGGCGGATGAAGCTGCCGAGTGGGAAGCCCTCTTACGCGGGCCCAGGTCTTGTCCACGAAATTGCCCTCCGCTCCAGAGTCCAGCAGCGCCGACTCATTGAAAGAAGAACCACTAAAACTGAGGGTCACCGGAAGGAGAGTGCGAGAACAACGGGTGGGGGAGACTGAAGTACCGCTCGCCAGGATTCCCCTGACTACCGACGAGCGTTGGCTTTTAAAGGGCAAGCGGAAGCCTGGTGATCTTGACCGCCACAGTAGAGGCACAAACCCTCATTAAGGCGCCGAAGCTTCTCTTTAGCCGGAAGGCGTAATCTGCCTAGCTGCATGGGTTGGGAGACATCGGTGGAAGCAGTCACGGTGGCTTTGAGAGACGGCTTGAGAGATGAATGCAGGTCTAGAGGTCTGGCAGTGGCCTTAACCCGGCGGTGTAATTCCATTCTGGCATCTAGCCGAATAGCCAAGGCTATCAGATCATCCAAACGCTCCGGAGGATCGCGAGCATACATCTCGTCCTTCACGTCACTAGCCAACCCCTCAAGAAAACGTGCTGAAAGTGCCTCAAGATTCCATTGACTGGTCGCCGCGAGCGTGCGAAATTCGATCGCGTAGTCTGCTACGGAGCGATGCCCCTGCCGGAGAGCTGCTAAAAGTCTAGAGGCCTCCTTCCCAAACACAGAGCGGTCAAACACCTTTACCATCTCCTCCTTGAAGTCCTCAAAATTGAATGAGAAATTGGACTGTGCTGCCCACCATGCCGCACCCCAATCACGGGCACGACCCGTCAGTAGTGAGATGACGAATGCCACTTTAGCTCTCTGTGAAGCGTATGTGGATGGCTGAAGGGAGAACACAACTTCGCATTGAATAATGAAAGCTCGGCAAAGAGTGGGCTCACCGTCATACGGAAGAGGATTGTTTATGCGGGGTTCATGCACACGCTCCGAGCTGGCAGCCCGGGACTCAGACAACTGAAAGTGCTCCAGCCGGTTCGTGAGATTGGCTACCTGGGCGGTTAATGCCTCGACAGTCTGCTGGGTGGCAATCAAACCCTCCTGGTGATGGCCCAACAAAACCCCTTGCCTCTCCAGTGCCGAACGTAGTGGGGATGAGTCCATAGCTGGCTGTTGCGTTCTGTCACGCTCGGAAGAACTGGACTCAAGGGCAGATTCAAATCAAAAGAATTTAATAAGTCAGCAAGGCAAGACTCAATAAACAATATTACGGAGCAGAGTTCCGACAATCCCAAAGGTGAGGAAGAGGCAGGGTCAAACAGGCATGTGGTCAGTAGAGGGGCGTACAGTGTCCAAAGGGAAATCCAGAGAGTAGTCAGACGGGCGAGGGTCGATCGAGGTGCAAACAGGATCCAGAGGGAAAAGGCAAGCTCGTAATCCCAGCCGGTGAAGACTAACAGGAGGGTCCAGTACCGCACAGCAGGTCAGTCCCAGGAACAAAACTCCAAACAAAAACACTCAAGGTAACTATGACTAGAAGAAAACAAGATTAGTATATACCGAAGGTAGCAAGAGCGGGGTAAACCATACAACGCAACAGCAACGAAGGAAAGAAAAGAGAGGAATATAAAGGGGAGAGTTGACGAGTAGAGATAAGAGACAGGTGTGCGCTGCTGAGCCGCTCTGCTGATTGCCAAACCGCGTCAGCTGCGCAACAGAGAGTAGTGATGAGGAAAAGTGAGACAGTGAAAAGGAAAATCAAACCCGGGACCTGACACTTTCATCTTGGCACAGCAGTTAATTTCACATTCAAAATTCACTAAAACTATCAAAACACTTCATTCATGTCTCAAATCAGGTTATTCTTTCATAACACTAGCAAAGGTTCTCAATCAACAAACACACTTGGTCATCTATAAAACAATGACCTAAAAAACACTAACAACAGGTAGCATTACGGTAAACACTGATTTTTCTGTAAAAGAAAACCACCTTTCTACTGTTTACTGCATTATATGTTACAGTAATCAGACACGATGCTGTATGTTTTGCTGTATGCTGTATGTATGCTGTATTTGTTTTCAGAAGTTATTGCCAAATACAAAAATTCACACCATCCACAGATCTATGGTAGGAATGCTAGTCAACTCGATTCTCTGCATTTGGCCACAGATTCTCATCCACATCACATCGTATGTCATCCAGGGCAATACACCTAGGAGAGAATCTTTTGGCATGCCTGATCCATCCCTGGCAATCTTCTGCTGAGATGTCCAGGCATCCCGCATTCATTGCGTCCAGAAGGGACATTTGATCATGGGGATGGTGGTCATAAACCTTCCACCTCCATGAGGAAAATAATTCCTCTATGGGGTTGAGGAATGGAGAATAAGGTGGGAGGAAAAGTGACACCATCCTGGGATGGGCTGCAAACCACTCTGTGACTGCACGAGAGTGGTGAAATGCCACATTGTCCCATACAACTATAAATGTTGGCTGATTTCTCCTCACTGCATCCCTTTCCTCACCTACCACAACCCTTCCATAGAGGTCATCCAGGAATGAAAGAAGGTGCTCAGTGTTGTATGGCCCAATTAGCGGTTTGTGTAACAGCAGTCCATTAGTCGCCTCCGTGTTTTGGCTAAGTTGAAACCAGCCTCAACCACAAAGATGAAAACGTGTGGGGTTTGCCTGCTTTCAATCTCCAAGACTCTCTAAATTACGTAACCCAGAAGGCAACAGAAGAGTAAGTATATTACAGTACAGTAATATACAGTATATTACACCTAAAACATGTCTTTGGGTGCATTTAAAAAAACTTCTGTATTTTATGGTCATTTTACCTGGACATATTGGTACCTGAGTTGCTTGACTCGGTCAGAGTTCCTCTCAAAAGGCACAGAGTACAACTGCTTCATCCTGACCTGATGTTTTTTCAGGACTCTTGAAATAGTTGTTATGCTGATACTGTGAATATTTGCAAATGTGATGTCATCTGCTAACACACAGTCTCGAATTTCTGTGAGTTTGATGGCATTGTTTCTAATGACCATGTCAACGATTGCCATTTCCTGTACATCAGTGAGCATCTTACCTCTCCCACCATTGGGAGGTAACCGTTGGGTCCTACAGTAAGCAGAAATGCATAAACAATTACACACAAGTAGGTTTGGAAAAGATGCTCTCGCAGAATACAACTTACCTGTTGGTTTGCCGGAAAACTCTAACAATAGATGCCACTGTTGAGCGTTGAAGATTTGGCTGTACTCTCAGACCAGTCTCTCTCATTGAAAGACCATGATTTATTACATGACCAATTATAGTTGCCCTGATCTCATTTGAGACCACAGCTCTTGACCTTCCTCTTATTCTTCTTATTCTTGACCTTGACCTTCCTCTTATTCTTCTTATTCTTCTAACACCACACATACGTATTCCTCTTCCTCTTTCAACCACTTCTCTATGTCTGGCTTGGTCCATGTTTATGTTACAATCCAAATGATTCCTCATTTCTCCTCTTTTTTATAGATGGTAATGAAATTACATAAAGGAGTGACACATGTGTAGGTCTTTAGCTACAATTGGAATCATCTGTGGTTGGTCCAACTGTTTTGATAGCATTTAATTTTTAGAATCAAAATACATTTCAATCAAATATCATTGTAGAAATACAGAAAATTGCTGTCTTTTTTTGTATTATGTTACTGTTTTGAACGCAAGCTTAACAATTTTGAAAAGAGTATGTAGATGTGTGCTAATTAGTCTGTAGGTACACAGATCTTTGGCAATTGTTGTGTATAAGTGAGAAAAGAATTCATGAAATTTGAAAGAAGTGGTCAATGAATGCATTTTGTGCCAAAGCAATGATAAATGATCCACAGTTTAGCTCACACACACTACTGTTGTGCTCACTTTGTGAAGAGTTTCGCAAAAGTCACCAAAGTATGTAGAAATGTGTCCTAGCAATTGTAAAAAACTGTAATGGGGAAAGCTGCCCAAATTTAAAGGGGAAAATAACCCAAATAAGGACACGCATGTATGTTCCACTTAAAAGGACAGGGCAAGAGGCACGAGTTCCCATACAAAAAACAATTTATTCAGATGAAAATAATTTGGCCAAAAAGTCAATTAAAACCCAAGAGGAATATACTAAAGACATAAGTCAAAGAAAACAAAACACAATCACCAAAGGAAATCAATCAAACAAGGAACTGAAGCCTCCAGGAGAAACGGGCTAGCAGGACAGCACCGACTGTGCCACGAAAGACCACACCAATCAAAGTCATAAGACTACACAGCAAATTGTAGCACGACAACAGTGAGATCAGAGTGGCACCCTCTCTTTTCATTTTTAAATCTCATTTAAAAACATATTTGTTTGATCTGGCCTACCACTAATCCACTCTTCAACCATTTTTTACTATGTATTTTTATTCCTATTACTGCGTTTTCTGTATGCTGTTCTGTTTTTCCTCTGGTTTCACTACTGTTTATGTGCTTAGATTTTCATTCTAATGTACATCACTTTGGTCAGTCTTGTGGCTGTTTAAAATGTGCTCTATAAATAAATGAACTTGAACTTGAACACAGCAACTCTTGATACGATAAAGGACCAACCTGCCTCCGGACGCACTCTGCTCCTGCTACAAAAAGAAACAAAACCCATTAAATCAAAATTATTTAAACCAAAACCAACACCGTGCTGTGGATTAAATCCTTCGAAGTTAAGTCAAGTTAAGTCAGTCTAGTTCATGTCAAGTGTTTTGTTAGTCTAGTCTTGTCAGGAACGGAGAAGGCAGAACCCACACGCAGGCGTTTTACTGTTTTTTGTAAGTCGCCCCTGAACCGTGTTATCGAGCGAGACATTGATTCCCTCCTAAGAGTCACTTAAGTGCACTTGTTAGTGCGTGAGAGTCCGTTTCTGAATTTAACTATAGTTTCCTTACGGAGCGTTTAAGTCTTTTCTTTCCTTTTGAGTATTTTGCACTTTTGGGAGAGACTGAAACCGTTACAATCAGTTTACTTTTGAAAATCCCCTTTTGAGGAACACTGCAAGCTGTCCCGTACGTCCCGTGCTTGAGTGCCATTTTGTTCCAGTGTTCCGAGTTTTCCTGAGCCGTGCTGACACCTCGCTTGTTTTTTTGTTTATTACCCTGCCATCATCTCGACATCTCACTGTCGTGTCGCAGCTGTTGATCTCATTGTTGTGAGTCATCTCAAGTCATCTCAAGTGGACTCGCCAGTCATCGCATCAAAGCCGCCGTTGTCACAGACTGGTACAAAAGTCCGTTACACACACACAAACACTTTACTGATATTGATTGAGTCGAACTGAGTGTTTAAATGAACTGAGAGTGTCAATCTGAACTGTGACTGAGCTTACTGAATCAAAGAGAAACTGAATCCATGATTCATAAGAATCATTTGAGTAAAGTCACGAATGTTTTGTATTTGAAGTGAGTTATTTGGCGTGAATCATTTTGTGAACTGATTGTTATTTCAGAGGTGTCATATACTGTTTTGATGCTTTAACTATTGGTAGTGCACCACTGGTAAAAATTATATTGACAATCTTGTTTGGGTGACACAGTTTATTGGTTTCTACATTTCTTTCATGTTTGTTCTGATCTTCTTTGTCCTGCCCGCTGAATGAAAACGGGCCTCTTAAAAGGAGAGGAAAATAAATCAGATTAAATGTTAAAGTGAATCTAAAGAGTATTATTGTTGAGTTTACCTGAAGCCACATTTCCTGGTTCCTTTAGTACAGAGGTTCTCAATCCTGCTCCTTGCGGACCCCCGCTCTGCATATGTTGTATGCTTCTCCTACCGCTTCGGAGGTTTGTTCAATATGCCCATAAGAGCCCTGTGAAGTAAACATCACTAGATATTCTGCCATAATTCCAGTTCGAAATGGGCATATATGTTCCATCCAAAGGGCACTAAGCGTGACTACGCAAATCTCAAGATTACGGTTAAATAACCCTTCAAACTTCCGTAGTAGGTTTTGTCTGTGTGAGGACGCTGTGTTCGTGTTCTTAAATTAACTTCAGCCGATTTCCTGTGTGCAGTGAGTAGAGAGCAATGAACACTGGTCAGGGAACACGTCAATCGGAACGATTCATTCATTGAGCTCTCTTCTAACGAGCTGGCGATTTAAATCAGGTGTGTTAAACAAGAGAGAAACACAAAATATGCAGAGTGGGGGTCCGCGAGGACCAGGATTGAGAACCGCTGCTTTAGTATATTGTACCACAGAGTAAAGAAACACAGAACGCATACATTGAGGTGAGGAGTTAAGATTATCTCCTCAAAGTTTCTAGGGCAACACTAATCTTCCCTTCTAAACGGGTCTTAACGCACCCGTTACAATGACAAGACAAGATATACATGAAACGTCAAGACACGGGGCAAGGTCATCCGCAAGGTATTAACAAGGTAAACTGAGCAAACAAAACGAAACGGCACAGGACAGCAAACACAGGGGCATTAAATAGGGAACCAAATCAAGAAGGGAACAGGTGCAGGACAAAAAATAATTAATAATCAATAATGAGGAAACGAGAGGGTGGGGTCAAGAGACGAGACCGGGGCCTATACTATGAAGGCGGTTTAGTTGGCTAGCCAGGTAAGTTTAGGATTAGTTTGCCCCAACCCTGGGTTTTAGGTATCATGAAAGTAACTCAGCTTTAATCGGTGTTCATCGCCATGGTAACTTACGCTGCATGGCTAACCTGCTCTCACACTGAAACTGAACCAATCAGCGGCGAGCAAATTTACATATAACTAAGTAACGCAACTAACTTACATGCTGTGACATTCCTGTCTGTCCCTAGTCTTGTTTTCCCCGTTTTTGCCCAAGGACGTTACTTTTCCCACGATCCCTCATCATTGACTGTTTTCACCTGTTCCTCATTAGTTCATCCCCATCACCTGTTTTCACCTTGTTATCTGTTCTATTTAAGTTCTCCTCTTGGTTCAGTTATTTGTCTTGTATTAATGTAACGTTATGTTTTTTGTCTTACCTTGTTCCATGGATGTTCTTCTCATTGGACTACCTTGTTTTGTGGATTCGTCCATCATCAGTGGACATTGTTACACGTGCGTGTTACAATGGCTAGTTATTTTTATATAAAATACTAATATAAAAAGCTATAAATATAAATTACAAATATACAATCAAATAATGGTTACTATATAGGTAAAATCTGATTTTAGAGATAACATTTGCTGGCTTTCCTTTACACTCACATGAAATTAAATTTATATTCCATTCTTTTACTGTACTACACACAATATGTATTTCTTTGCATTGCATCTTTTACATTCTTGTCTGTGGTACAAAACATCTTTATCTTCTTTGTCCACTAAAGACATCTTATATTAAACTGCTACAGTAAGATACAGACAAAACCATACATTGACAGGTAACATCACATATCTTTTAACACTGCTATTTTCAAAAAACTTTTTTAAATCAAGTTCCCTTTCTGTCGGTCTCTCGACGTTGTGTCGAGCCGACAGATGGGGTTCGTCCCTGAGAACCAATCGCTTCCGACTTCTTAGAAAAGGCCATTGAAAATTGGCGAATGAAATTTGCATGCTGGACTATAAAAGGGAGACGGCGTGCCTCATTCATTCACCTTTTGTTCTTCGGAGCCTTCGCTCATGATCAACAGACTTCGCTACAAGTAGCAACTACAAGACTGCCGGCTCTACGACGTGCTGCAGCGGACTGTCCCTTCCTGCGGCAACTTCCCCTGGGCGTCTCGGCGGTACCAGAAGTGTTCGAGTGTTTTCTCTAAAAGAGCAAATTTCTCAGCGTGGCATGTCCTGCTGTTCTCGTGGGTGCAACACACTCATCGAGGAGGGGGACGGACACGATGTCTGCTTCAAGTACGCTGGGGCAGATGTTGTGGATACGTCCTGCCCGCACTGCGGGCGGTTGACGATTCAGACATTGCGTCACGGATGGCTGTGTTCCCACGGGACTCAGCCACCACCTCGTCTGCTTCCCGTTCCGTGACGGCAGGACTACGGCCCTGCCGCCCGCTACGGCGAGCAGCGAGGGTGATATGAGGATTACTGTGAGCGCTAATCCGTCAGCCACTGGCTCGCGGACCGTTCGCACCTCGTCTCGCTCGTCTGACCGTTCCCCATGAGACGGTCCCACCGTCTTGTTCCTCAACCACGTATCGGACATGGTATGTGATGATGTGATGTCTGTTGCAGCATCGGAGGGTGACTTACTGGCATTAGACTCCAATGATTCCTTGAAGCTCCCTCCCTCGGGGGGTCGAGCTCAGGAAGAAGCGGATGTCGAAATGTCAGCCATGCTTTCCCGGGCTGCCGGCATTGGGTTGCGGTGCACCGCACTGCCTCTTCCAACGCTCGCGGCTGGATACATGGTACCTCGGGCTTGAGAGCGGCTCCGAGCCGCACTCGCCCCCAGTGCCGTGTTCCCCCGTAAGTGAATTTGGAACCTAGTACGACCTGGATCGCTCCCCTTCAGCACGTACACGTCAACTAGTTCCATCGCCCTTTCTTCCCTTGATGGTGGGGCAGCTAGAGGATACGTTGATGTCCCCCAGGAGCTCGACCTAGACTCCCGTCCAAAGCACGTAGGCTTTTCGGCATCTGAGGTGTTGAGAGCTTACTCTGCTGCGGGCCAAGCTGTCCCCTCTCTCCACGCTATGGCCATCCTGCAGGTCCGTCAGGCCAATGCGCAGAGAGAGCTCCACGAGGGTAAGACCGACCCAGCGCTTATGCAGGAACTTTGCGCCGTCACCGACCTCGCTCTACGGGCGACCAAGGTGGTCGGGCGATGTCCACACTTGTGGTCCAGGAGAGACATCTCTGGCTGAACCTTGCACAGATGAACACAGAGAAAGTCCGCTTTCTCGATACACCCATCTCGCAAGGGGGAGCTGTTTGGTGATACTGTCGAGCTGCAGTTCTCGACAGTAAAGGAGCAGACAGAGGATATCAAGTATATCCTCCCCAGCTGCGACTCGACCGCCGTTTGGCCGCCGAGGTCCCATGCACCGTCTGCTTCCCAGCAGCCCTGGTCCTCTTCGAGACATCGAAGAGGACTGGCTTATTTGACACACTCGCGAGACCTGTTATGTACACACACAGGGACCTAGTGCTTCGGCACCTAGATCAATTGGGACCACAGGTCAACCGAGAAAAGAGCAAGCTCTCCCCGGTGCAGAGCAACCTCTTTCTGGTATGGAACTCAACTCTGTCTCCATTACAGCGCGACTGCGCTCAGTCAGTGTTGAACTGCCTGGAATATTTCAAGCAGTCAGCGGGCACAAGAGGCTCCTGGGCGCATGGCATCCTCGACGGTGGTGATACCCCTCGGATTGATGCACATGAGACCGCTCCAACACTGGCTACAGAGTCGAGTTCCCTGGAGAGCGTGGCACACCGGCAGCAGGCGGATGGTGATTACGCCTCTCTGCCGACGCACCCTAACCCCTTGGTCTTCAATGACCTTTCTACAGACGGGGGTCCCTCTCGGGCAGGTCGAGACGCGTCATGGTGACGACAGACGCCTCCCTGCAGGGTTGGGGTGCCGTGTGCAATGGGCACGCAGTGTCGGGGCGATGGACGGGCCCCCACCTGCGCAGGCATATCAACTGCCTAGAGTTGTTGGATGTGCTACCCCCACTGAAGGGGCTACAACCTCTCGTGCAGGACAAGCACATGCTGGTCCGGTCGGACAGCATAACTGCCGTAGCGTAAACCACCAGGGTGGAGTTCGCTCACGGCAGCTAACACGACTCGCCCGACGCCTCCTCCTGTGGAGTCCGCAGGTGAGCAGATCCCTGCGAGCCACACATATCCCAGGCGACCTGAACCAGACAGCCGATGCGCTCTATCGTCAGTTGACGCCTCGCGGAGAGTGGCGACTCCACCCCCGCACAGTCCAGCTCATTGGGTACAGTTCGGGCGGGCTCAGGTAGACCCCTTCGCCTCCCTGGACACCACCCATTGCCCGCTAAGGTACTCCCCGCCCGAGGCCCCCCTCGGCACGGATGCTCTAGCGCAGGGGTGTCCAAAGTCAGTCCTGGAGGGCCAGTGTCCTGCAAAGTTTAGCTTCAACCCTAATCAAACACACCTGAACAGCTAATCAAGGTCTCACAAAGCAGACTAGAAACTTCCAAACAGGTGTGTTGAGCCAAGTTGGAGCTAAACTCTGTAGGACAGTGGCCCTCCAGGACCGACATTGGACACCCCTGCTCTAGCGCACAGCTGGCCGTGGGACAAGCGGAAGTACGCCTTCCCCCCAGTGAGCCTCATTGCACAGACCCTGTGCAAGGTCAGAGAAGAGGAGCATCAAGTGTACTAGTTGCGCCATACTGGCCCAACCAGACTTGGTTCTCGGAGATAATGCTCTTGACGACAGCTCCCCCATGGCCGATTGCCCTGACGAAGGACCTGCTTTCCCAGGGGAAGGGCATGTTATGGCATCCCGGGCCAGACCTCTGGAACCTCCATGTCTGGCCCCTGGACAGAACGAGGAGATCCTGAGTGGCTTACCCCCTGCGGCGGTTAAGACCACTACTCAGGCTAGGACCCTGGCCACTAGGCGACTATACGCCTATAAGTGGTGCCTCTTCTCATTCTGGTGCTCTTCTCGAAGAGAAGACCCACGGAGTTGCTTGATTGGGTACGTGCTTTCCTTCCAGAGACTCGAGAGTAATCTCTCCCCTTCCACACTGAACGTGTATGGAGCCGCTATTGCCGCTCATCACGACTCAGTTGCTGGTAATCTCTTGGACATCACAACCTGATCATTTGGTTCCTAACGGGCTCCGTACCCTCTTGCGACCTTGATGCGGTCCTAGAGCCCCTCGGAGATGCCACTCTTTCTCACCTTACGATGAAGACGGTTCTCCGGATGGCGCTCAAGAGGGTAGCGGACCTACAAGCATTCTCCGTGTCCACAGATTGCCTAGAACTCGGGCCCGGTGATTCTCACGCTATCCTGAGACCTCGGCCCGGCTACGTGCCCAAAGTTCCCACCACTCCCCCTACACCAGGTGGTGAACTTACAGGCGCTCCCCACCGGGGAGGAAGACCCAACCCCATCCGTGTTGTGTCCAGTACGCGCATTGAGCCTCTGCTTGGACTGCACGCAGAGCCACAGGAGCTCTGAGCAGCTCTTTGTCTGTTTTAGAGATCAGAAAAAGGGGAGGGCTGTCTCAAACAGAGATTGGCGCACTGGATCATGGACGCCGTCCCTACGGCGTTCCTGTCCTAAGATCGCCCGCGCCCACTGGGTGAGAGCTCTCTCCACACGGAGTATAGCCTCCTCGTGGGCACTGGCTCGAGGCGCCTCTCTGGCAGACATCTGCAGAGCTGCGGGTTGGGCTACACCCATCACCTTCGCGAGGTCCTACAGCCTCCACGTAAAACTGGTATCAGCTCGAGTCTTGCAGGGCATCAGGCAAGACCGGCGACCGGTAGGAGGTACGCCTATGACAGTATCTTCCCCCCTTTCTTCTAGGTGGGTCAGCGTACTAAATTAGCCTCCCTTCTTCACCCACTGGGTGAAGAACAGGCACTCCATCCATCACTAAGCAAGCACCTCCTGCGGGCGGGCTGGGCAGAGCAGCCCTGCCCCTTAGGCCAGGTACCAACTGAATTATCCACAACATAGCTCTAATCGGACCTAGTGCTACCGGACGTTGTAACCCCCCAGCAGGGCGGTTCCATCTGATGTATCCTCATGATTGGTTCCCACCTTGGTAACCCATGACCTTCCCTAGGTGGACTTCCACCTTGCGGTTAACTCCTTCAGTCCGCACATTCCTCCCATGAGTTCTCCCCTAACGGTGAGACCATGTTGGTATCTCCACTAAACCTCCCTGCGGTAGGAAGTGGTCTCTGTAGCGCATCCCCCATATGAGGAAGTAGCGCTTACCCAGTGGCCTTACGGTACCGGGTGGCTTCTCGCTGTTAGAGAAACAAGGCCGCCGCCTGTGAGGCTGAAGGCAGGGGCCTTCACACCTTTCAAGAAAAGCTCTGGGACCCCCTACCTACCCACTGGTAGGTTACAATTTTGCGGTAGCGCTCACGGCTGACACGCCCAGGCCAGTCACCGTCGCTTCGCTAGAGATTGTGACAGGGCACAGCGTCATGGCATTTTCCATGGGAAGCCCATCTGTCGGCTCGACACAACGTTGAGAGACCGACAGAAAGGGAACGTCTCGGTTACGGATGTTACCTCAGTTCCCTGATGGAGGGAACGAGACGTTGTTTCCCTTATGCCACAACGCGTGCTGCCCGCTGCAGCAGTCGTGAGAGGTCTCAGGCTCCTCAGAACAAAGGTGAATGAATGCAGCACGCCGTCTCCCTTTTATACCCGGATATCCGGGGGCGGAGTCCGGCATGCAAATTACATTCACCAATTTCATTGGCCTTTTCTAAACTAGTCAGAAGTTGATAGGTTCTTAAGAGCGAACCCCATCTGTCGGCTCGACACAACGTCGAGAGACCGACAGAAAGGGAAGCACGTTTTCTAGCTGGAAATACAGTCACTATTTTGAGTTTGTGTCAGCTAAAGATGGCAATATTAAGGTTCGTTGTACACTCTGTGCTGGCGACAAAGTGCTATCTAGCTATAAAAACACTACGTCAAATTTGAAGAAACATTTGGAGTTGCAGCACTGCACAGTCAAACTTACCGAGCAAGTCCCACCAGGTGGTGCGAAGCAGAGAGCAGGAGGTCCCCCACCACCCAAACAACAAAAGCTGGACTTCGGTGCAAAACCAGTAAGTGGGGGAGAGTTGAAGAAGTTGGTCGGCAGTATGTTATAGAGGAAATGCTGCCCTTATACACGGTTGCCCTCGTTTCATGCCATAATATACAAGATCCCTACTACTGTCAATGCCGAGCTGCCTCACAGAACAGCTTTTTCTTGTTACATGGGGAAGGAGTATGCAGTGATGGAGAGAAATCTGAAGGCCGCGCTGAATGAGGTCGACTTTGTTTCAACTACCGCGGATATTTGGACTACTAACAACAGGAGTTATATGGGAGTGTAGGGTATGGTCGGATCAAAGTTTACCATCTGTGATCGTAAAACACAGTAACCTCTCAGCAGGACTACGACCAGGCACCAACAAGTCTGGCCAAATGTCCTATTCTCAACACCTTCATCACTGACCAGGACAGATTCGGACACTCTCCCCTAGACTTCAAAGGAGGTTCTTGGGGGAGGACAGGACTGTTCACCAAAGTGAGAAAAGCCATGTGGCCCCCAGGGACTGAGAGCTTCAAATTCTTCCAAAAGAATGTCTCTTTCTCTTTCCTTAGCCACAAAAGATTGTTTAAAGTGTATACACATGAATCTCCACATTGTATGCTTGCTTCTATGTTATTCTCCTTCACCTACCTCAAAGGCATATGTGCTTAGTGGTATTCTGTGTATATTTACATTCTTGTCCAAACTACAGGTCAATGTAATTGTAACCCCTTCATGTTTCATATCTACGTGTTTCCCTTTTCATGTCTTAGAATATGGTGTATAGCACAGTAATGTATTTTATACCATACTCATTTTATTCTATTCTAAGTCTATTCCTGCTCCAAACTCCCAGGTGACCATAAATGCAAATGAGTTAGTGTGCCGGACAAAGAAACATGTTTTCGCGCCCAAAACTATCTCATCACATTGGATCGCCCACCTTGGAGGGGCGTGACGCCCTCTGTGTTAAAACATCTGAACACGCAGGAAAGCTCGCTCTTTTGTGTATGTTCGTTCATTGTGTGCGTTCGCGCTCGTGCGCGTTCGCTCGCTCGTTTCTGTCAACCTCTCGAGACCTGCCTCTCCTCAGAGACAGTTTCTAACGGCAGTTTGCTTCAAGCTAAATCAACGGACTCACGGCTTGCTCGGAACACATCAGGACCCTTTGATACGCGCGCACGTGTCCCGAGAAACAAAGAAGCCAATGCAAGTATCTGAACTATTGCTAACCAGTTGCGTATAAGCTTTGCCCCTTTTAAATAAGGAGATTTGTCCTTGATGGTTCGTGCAGATGTGAATAGCTGATTTAATACTGCCTTTTTCTTTGCTTTATCTATTTCTTTCATTCTTTACTGCTTTTACGTTGTATGTTTGTTTGTTAGTGTTTGTTTCTTTGTTAGTAGTTGGTTTTAGTTCCCCCGTAGTGTAGATAAATAAACCGCATGTGTATCCACGCTCGAATTGTTTCTGTGTTTATTTATCACATATCAACGTCACTTAAACTGCTTGATTTCGTTAAGATTTCTGAAGTGGTACTGTACTACAGTAAGAATATTGTTTCCCACGGCCAGAAAATAAGCTAGAGACCAGCTGCTCACTCCGCGGCGCACCGCGCGAGGTCTACCTTTCATATCTAAAGTTCTGGAAAAAGTAGTTTCAACTCAATTATGCTCCTTCCTCCAAAGGAATGACATCAATGAAGAATTCCAGTCTGGATTTAGAGCATGTCACAGTACAGAGACTGCTTTGATCAGAGTTACAAATGATCTGCTATTGGCGTCTGACCGAGGTTGTATCTCGTTATTGGTGCTGCTAGACCTTAGTGCTGCATTCGAAACCATTGACCACAGCACACTCCTACATAGACTCGAAAATTATGTCGGCATTAAGGGAATAGCTTTGAAATGGTTTAAATCTTATTTATCCGACCGTTTTCAATTTGTAGCAATAAACAATGAGGTGTCACGCAAATCGCAAGTCCAGTACGGTGTACCACAGGGCTCAGTCTTAGGGCCTCTGCTCTTCGCATTATACATGCTACCTCTAGGAGATATAATAAAGCGACACGGAGTTAGCTTTCACTGTTATGCTGATGATACTCAACTTTATATTTCCTCGAAGCCTCATGAAACACAGCAGTTCCATCGAATAATGGAATGCATAGTCGATATAAAAAACTGGATGAGTAACAACTTTTTATTACTGAACTCGGACAAAACGGAAGTGTTACTTATTGGACCGAAAACTGCTATAAGTAACAACCAAGAATACTGTTTAACTATTGACGGATGTTCCATAAAACCCTCGTCGTCAGCAAAGAATCTTGGCGTTCTATTCGATAGTAATCTGTCATTTGAGAGCCACGTCGCCAACACCTGTAAAATTGCGTTTTTCCATTTTAAGAATATATCTAAACTACGTCATATGCTGTCAATTCAGATGCAGAGAAGTTAATTCATGCATTCATGACATCAAGACTAGATACTGTAATGCACTGTTAGGTGGTTGCCCTGCAGGCTTATTACAAAAACTCCAATTGGTCCAAAACGCGGCAGCTCGAGTTCTTACACGTACAAAAAAGTATGAACATATTAGCCCGGTTCTGTCAACCTTGCACTGGTTACCTATAAAGCATCGCGTTAACTTTAAAATCTTGCTTATTACCTATAAAGCCTTACATGGTTTAGCTCCTCAGTACTTGAATGAACTCCTTTTGTATTACAGTCCTTCACGTGCATTACGCTCTCAGGCGTCCTGTCAGTTGGTAATACCTAGAATTTCAAAATCAAGTGCAGGTGGTAGATCCTTTTCCTATCTAGCGCCTAAACTTTGGAATAGTCTTCCCTGCACTGTCCGGGAGGCAGACACACTCTGTCAGTTTAAATCTAGACTAAAGACGCATCTTTTTAATCTTGCATACACTACTCTTCCATAATATAAATCTTCTAGAGGGTTTAGGCTGCATTAGTTAGATCAACCGGAACCAAAAACACAACTGATGTACTTGTTGCATCAAAGAGTACAGAACAGTACTCTACTCTCAGCCAGTCTTGTCTCATTGTTCCAAGGTTACCACAGCGAGCAGGATGCAGTTCATGGCCTGACCTGATGGTAGAGGGAGAATGGGAAGTGGGGACCTGACAAGAGCTGAGATGATAGAGCTGGATAAAGAAGGACGCGGTCTCTTGACATGTCTTCACCACAAAACTTCAAATGCTATTAGATTATTAATGATAATCTTAAACTATAATTTATTTTATTATTAAGTTTATTTATTTTATTTAGCCTTGTTGTGCAAGTTCTCTGGAGCTTGTGCAGAGGCAGCAGCTTTTGCCAGAGGGGAACTGGAATCCCCTGGTTGGGCCTGGGTTCTCCTGAGGTTTTTTTTCTCGATTAGAGTTTTGGGTTCCTCGCCACCGTTTGCATACTGTTTTTGCACTATCTGCCTGACCGGGGGGGCTGCTTTAGAATCTTAAAGTTTTACTTAATTAATATTGCATATAGGAATTTATAGTCTGTTATATTTGACCTGTGCTTCTCTCTCCTTTATCCTAAATGTGTGCTCTCACTGAGCGTGTGTGCTACTTGTCCGTGTACGTACGTGTGTGTGTGTGTTGTGTGTGTGTGTGTGTGTGTGTGTGTGCGTGTCTCTGTGTCTGTGTGTGTTGGTGCGTGTTGTGTGTGTGGAGTGTTTTGTGTGTGGGTGTGTCTGTCTTCTGTGTTTTCAACCTTTTCTTGTTTTTGCAGGTACAACTTTGATTGTTTTGCTTGTAGTCAATGTGTCTCATGTACAGCTGCTTTGTAACAATGAAAATTGTAAAAGCGCTATATAAATAAAGTTGAGTTGAGTTGAGTTGAGTGTATTTAGTTTGTCGCTGTTATTAGCTCTGCTGCATCAGGTAAAGTGTATAAAATAATTAATGGTTAATCACCATTAATTATTTGTAGGTTACTGTGTTTAAACTCATAGTTTCCTCGAAATACATTACAGGAGTAACGCTCCACTGGATCAGTAGCTGCACATTAGAGCGCAACAAGGCTGCATTGGCATGTAGGAGAATTTGCGGTAGACACACGATGATGTTATTGGTGCAGAAATCGAAAACATTCACTCTTCATATGGACTACTCAACAAAGTTGTTGCAACAGTGACTGATAATGGATCTAACTTTGTCAAGGCATTTAATGTTTATCAGCCTGTCACAGAGTGATGAGACGGAGGAGGGAGAGTCCACCCCCACAGATGATGATGATGTCACTTTTTTAGATCTGTCAGAAATCCTCTCAGCTGAGGATGAAAGTGATGGCCAGCTGTCTCTTCCCCCGCACAGGTGTGCTTCACACACCATCAACCTCATTTCCCCAAATTATGTGGAGAAATATTTAACTTCTAATGCAGAGAGCAAGGCTGTGTATAGGAGCAGCACAGCAAAATGCACAGCTCTTTGGACCAAATCAAGTAGATCTACCCTTGCATCAGAAACAGTGGAGGAAGTCAGCAAAAGAAAGCTCCTGGTACCAACATCCACAAGGTGGAATTCATTTTTTGATGCTGTAAAGAGTATTGCAGAAATCCCCACGAGTGAGCTGAATACTCTGTGCACCAAGCTGGGAGTTAAGTGCTTCAAAGACAAAGAGTACCAGTTCCTGCATGAGTACTGCACTGCCATGAAGCCTCTGACTGCTGCACTGGACATTTTACAAGGCGACTGTCCTTATGGGACTTTACTACCCACACTTGAAGTTCTGATGCAGAAGACCCTGGCTGTGAAAGATGCCCTCTCCAGGATAACTGCAGGCCTTCCAGATGCTATAGTGCAGGTGTGTTCCATCTTTAAAGTTAGTTACAATTTCTTGCATCACACTATTCATGAACATGGAACAGAATATTCATTATCATTGCAAAACAAGATTAAAACAAATACAAATGTCAGTAAGTAACCTAAAAAAACATTAAATCCATAATATTGATTGTTTGCAAGTAATTCAATGACATAATAAATAGTAGGCCTTGTAGGCATAAACATATCAATGATATTTTTCAGGCTATCCAGACTCGTTTTTCCGGTGTGCTGGATGACAAAGATGCCCTTCTCGCAGCTGTCAGTTGTCCAAAGTTCAAACTCCGATGGCTGAGAGATGCAGGTAGGAGGGAGCGAGTAAAAGAGCTTCTGACAGCAGAGTGCCACCGCACAACTGCTCCTGCAGCACAGAGCCCTGCCAGTGTGCCCACCACATCTGCCAGCCAAGGTGAGATGGACTTTTTCACTTTTGAGGCAGAGCCAGAGGAGACCTACTCTGCAGAAAATGAAGTCATGGAGTACCTGAGGTCAGCCAATGACCTTCAGATTCTGCATCAGTTTTCAAACATAAAGAACATTTTCTTGGAGTATAACACTCCAACCCCATCAAGTGCTCCTGTGGAGCGACTTTTCAGTCTGGGAGGTTTGGTGCTCACGCCTAGAAGAAATAGACTTTCTGACAAGAGGTTTGAGAAGCTTCTGTTAATGATGTACAACCACTGGTTTACTCGCCCCACTCCACTGTTTCACTCATAAGATTAGGCCAAAGTAACAAAAGTAGACATGATATCAGCCTACATGTGGTGTTATACACTTTTGTTTTGTAAAACCACTCCTTGCTGCTCTAATGCTGTGAACAACAGGTTCAATGTTCATAAAACATGTTAAAAAGAATTTAATAGTTACATTTATAAATAATGTAGATTATAAATAGTAAGTTTTGCCATTATTACAGTGTTAACAGTTAAATATGTCAGGTCAAGAAAGACTGTCTTTATTTTATATTTTAGAAAAACAAGTATTTACGTTAAGTGAAGTCAAGAAAGACTGTCATTGTTATTTTTTATAAAAACAAGTATTTACGTTAAGTGAAATCAAGAAAGACTCTCTTTATTTAATTTTTTATAAAAACATGTATTTTTTCAGGAAATAGTTTTTAAGTTCAGCTTAAAATGTCAGGAGATACATTGTTGACATTACTGTTAAAAATACACTTCCAATAAAGTGAGTGTTGGCAAAACCGGTTGTCATTTTTATGTTGAGGCGGCGGGGGTGTTGTCGGCAGCTGGTGAATGTAACTGATAAAGTAACTTGTAATCAAACTTAGTTACTTTAAAAATAAAGTAATCTGTAAAGTAACAAAGTTACTTTTAAAGGAGTAATCAGTAATCAGATTACTTTTTCAAAGTAACTGTGGCAACACTGTGTATCATTAAAGGTATCACCACCTGAGATTTAGCAAAACCTCCAATATTTATGCAATTTATTTATAGAAGGTAACCTACTGCATTAAAGGATTCTGTTTAACAGTTATATGGACAACTCAGAGACTCTTATTGAATGCAAAATATCATATTTATATTTGGTGAAAAATAACAATTTGAGTAAGCATAGTAAAGATTATTTCATATTAGACATTCATCACTTTCTCCCAGCACATTATATTCATAAACATAACAAAGGTTCTTCATCAGTCAAGACAGATCATATGCATATTCAAACTGATGAATCAGATGAAATGGATTGAATAAAGTCTTATCTGATTTCCTGCAAGTTCTCAGATATCCTCCAGCCATTTGTTTGCTGTGCTCAAACATCCAAGTTCATGATATATCCGTTTAAAGGTGATTAGGAACAATGTGGTGAAGATCTTGTGAAGTATAAAGGTAAAGAAAACTCTTTCCCCACAATCCTCCAGACAATATACAAAAAGTCCTTCTACATAATCACAGAAGCCTAAACAAACAATCCATTTAATACATTATCAAGTTCAACAACTACCAAATACCAAGATAAGTTAAACACATAGCATATACAATATAACAGGGGTCGGGAACCTTTTTAACCAAAGAGCCATTTTTCCAGTTTTGGTTAATTTATTTTTGCAAAAGAGCCATTGCAAAAACTATAACACCTTTCAATGTCTTCAATACTAATAGCTTGATTTATGTCCACAGTCTCACTTATGTGGGGATCAATTGTTTTTTGCCTTCGATAAGAGAACATATGCACAGACAAGGCAAAAACAGTGAAACAAACGAAACAGTGCATACATCTGGGCCTCTAAAAAATTATTTCCATGACTTACTGTATAAACAACTTACAGGTTTACATTAGGCCTCCATTCAATTAAACTTTGTTATATCTAACATATAACAATTTTAAAAATTGCACGTTCATAGTACCGATACTCACAAAATACTGCATATGTGTCTTCTGACTTTGCATTGCAATGTTCGACTTCTTAAAATGCTGCATGATCTGAGAATTTCTGACATCAGAGTACCGCGTTTCGAAAGCACACTGAGCTCTGCTCTCACGGCACTTTGATGTCATGTGCCGATCGGTCTGCGCAACCTGTGCAACACCTCATAAAAGCTAACTGAAATGGGACACACTAGAAATGAGGAGCTAAACACGGCGCATCCATACTGACGCGTCACAATTTGCTTCCATCTGCTTCCATGTGTTTTTAAAACTTTTTACATGTGATTACGTAGCGTGGCAACAAGTTCTGTATCATACGCCACAGAGAGCCGTAACTTTCAATAAAATCATGACGTGAGCCATAGGTTCCCGACCACTGCAATATAACATCACTTACTTTCAGTTGATCATAAAACACATGTTTCTCAACAAGGACTTAAGGAGCATATGGCAAAGCCATGCTTTAGCTTCTGCGTGTTACATCTACTCCTACCCTCTTACCTGATTTATACGCAATGTTGCCCTCTAGTACCCCTAGTGGCGAGTAAAGTAAAAAACCCTTTTTACAAACAGTTTTTGTGACTGTTATAAATGATACACCCGAAAATTAAAACTCTCTCTTCATTAAAGCTGGGAACGGTCGCCGCGGTGGTAGCGAGGAGACTGGAGAGGCTTAACAAGACCGCGGCGTACTGTGGGCGCTTGCGGCAGCCGATCCTCTTGGTCGTGTTGGGGAAAGCCGGGACGGCCACTTCGTCCCGACACGGCCCCCCCAAAATGTACTTGGGGAAAGTCCAGGGATGTGGTGGCCACCCAGGCACAAGCTAGCGACAACGGCCACCGCAGTGGAGTCCAGGGGTAGCTCTGGAACAGCGGGCTCGGGGAACTCTGGAGTAGCGGGCTCGGGGAACTCTGGAGCAGCGGGCTTTGGGAACTCTGGAGCAGCGGGCTCTGGAGACTCGCTCTGCAGTGGGCTCAGGCGACTCGGAAAAGTCCAGTAGCAGCCGGTCCACCAGGCTGAGCTCGGAGCAAGAGAGTCTCGGGAGCTCTCGAACAGAGGGGATGGGAAGCTAGGGAGTGGAGAAGTCCATCAGGTCGTGGGAATTTAATTTGACCTCATATCTGTTAAAGATCCACATTATCACAAAGATTAAATCTGCAGAGTTATTTGCGCTTGAATTGATAATTGTTTCATGCACCTTCTTGTAAAATCCAACTCAAATCTTGAATAAATATGTAATCTAAATATTTAATCAGAGCTGTCTCACCATCACCATCTTCTTCAGTTTTACATAATTTTTTGTTATTTTTATATGGCATCTGACAGCGGATTGATCTGGAAACGGTATACGCTCATTATGGTGTGTGACGTCAGACTTAACAAGTCGATTGGATGCCAGGCTTATTAATATACAAATCAGCATTCATAAGGGGCTTTGCACTGACTATTTATGGGTAAGAATGCCCATGTACAGGGCGGGATATGAGGCTGATTCGCGTACGCACACGTGCAGGTGATCTGTGATTTATAAAGTGAATATTGCTTAAAGGTGTGCGTATGCACGGTTTTATAAGTCTGAATATTTTTTGTTGTAAGCTATTTTTGGCTTTAGGGGGCACATACACTTTTAGTAAGGATCCCACACACCATTTTATAAATGAGACCCCTGAGCACTGACAGGCTGACCCCGCCCCTTCAACCTCTGCAGCAATGCGGGCAGCACTCATACATCTATTTCCCAAAAACAACCTCTTGATATGATGCTGAGCACCTGCATTCAACTTTTTTGGTCGACCATGGCGAGGCCTGTTCTGAGTGGAACCTGTCCTGTTAAACCGCTGTATGGTCTTGGGCACCGTGCTGCAGCTCAGTTTCAGGGTCTTGGCAATCTTCTTATAGCCTAGGCCATCTTTATGTAGAGCAACAATTCTTTTTTTCAGATCCTCAGAGAGTTCTTTGCCATGAGGTGCCATGTTGAACGTCCAGTGACCATTATGAGAGAGTGAGAGCGATAACACCAAATTTAACACACCTGCTCCCCATTCACACCCTGAGACCTTGTAACACTAAAGAATCACATGACAGCGGGGAGGAAAATGGCTAATTGGGCCCAATTTGGACATTTTCACTTAGGGGTGTACTCACTTTTGTTGCCAGCGGTTTAGACATTAATGTCTGTGTATTGAGTTATTTTGAGGGGACACCAAATTTACACTGTTATACAAGCTGTGCACTCACTACTTTACATTGTAGCAAAGTTTTATTTTTTCAGTGTTTCATTTTGTCAATATTTACAAAAATGTGAGGGGTGTACTCACTTCTGTGAGATACTGTATATATTTATAAATATTTTAAAAGTAAAAATAGCTGGCTATAATCTAAAGCGTTATCAAGTAAAATGTTTGGATAACCTTCACATCAATGTCATTGTAATTATTTAAAGCTTACACAATTCACAAGTAGTTAGGTAATTGGTTAAATTTCAAATGCTCAGTTAGTCGGATAGTTAGGTAGCAGTAGCTAGTTGATAAGTTATGTGATTTATTAGATAGTTTGATTTGTTAGACACCTGTTTTGTCATTTTATGTGCAGAATTACAAAACTTGTACTACTACACTTCGAGAAACAAGTTGTCCTGTTTAACCTGTACTCACGCTTCATTTATGACAAATCACATCAACGCACTTTCTTTGCCCTCCCTCGGCCCTACCCTACATATACAGGTACACAAACTGGAAGTGTCTTTGAGATTAACAACAAATGAAAGTGAGGTGCACTGAACAGCCGCCAGTCATTCACATGAGATGCGATTTTTGCTGGTGTTTGAAAATTTAATACTGACCAGAAACAGGACTGACAAACATACAAACAAATACTGAAAGTAAGTAAGAAAATGTCTTTGGACTGTACCTAATGAATAACATGAAATATTTATTTTAAAAAGAGAAATGGAGTAGAATAATCTCCCAAAGTTATTATGGTAACTTATTTTCACCAAATATCACTGGTCTGCATTATTATTACTATTATACTATTACTGTTATAGGTCCAGAAGGTAATTATGGTTAGCATGGTTGTTTGTAAACAGATAAAAAATCAGTTGTGAATCAATATATATATATATACTGTATATATATATATATATATATATATATATATACATACATAAAATTGATATTTGGTCATGTCAATTTATTTAAGTTATTGGTAAAAATAAATGATAAATCTTAAAATGAAATAACACATTATAAAACAGAGAGTACTGAGAAATTCTGATTGAATGAGTCGCACTCTGTGACAAGCAGAGTGGGACGAGGGCCGTGAGGGAACGGCGCGAAGCCAGTGACGCGAGTGATAACGAGCATCAACTGCGCGTTGCACCGGTCTCGCATTGCTCACGGAGGAGCTCGGAAGCATAAAAGGAGGAGCGACAGCAGTGAAGAACGAGAGAGAACCAGGCCTGGACTTTGTTATGTTTTATTATGTTTGTGTGGCCAGCAGTCGACCGTGAGGGGGCTGTCGGCACTTTACGTTCGTTTTATTGTTTGTTAATTTTATTAAAAGTGGTTTAATGTTCGCCGGTTCCCGCCTCCTTCTTCCTTACTTGGAACTTTGCTACACACTCGGTCTTTGTTATTTTCATAATTTAATGTTGTGACTTGTACAGTATGTATCTAAGCAGAGAACAGAGAAAGACAAGGATCTGTCAGATTGATTTATGGTCTGCAAAAAAGGAGAAATGTGGTATCAGCATAATATTGGGCAATCCTAGGCATGCTACCATTTAAAGAATGAAAACAAGCCTGTCACCTTCCTCCTATCGCTCCTGCATGCTGTTGCATCACGCACTTTTACAACTTTCGAAACACAGATGCATTACATGCAGATCAGATTGTATTTGACATGTTGCCAGCAATAGATACACACATCTGTACACATAAAGTCTGCTATAAGTTATCTGTTCATCTGGCACAGACACAGACACAAAACAATGTTTCCTTTTACACATTTGAAGGCTCACTTCTTTTATTTTGTATCAAACCTTAAATGTTATCTTGTTCAGCTTGAGTGAGCTGTTCTGAAATTTCCATTTCACAGAATGCATGGAGAGACATTATCAATCAAGAACAGCTCTGCCATTGGCAGTTTTCCATCCGGCACTCTTGTTCTGGACGAGCCAAAGAATGAGGAGATGTGGACATGTGGCAGCTGGATCCAGCAGTGCTGCCTCCGCTGCTGCGGCCACATAAAAACAGATGATGTCACAGAGACTGTTATCACCAATCCCATTGCTGAAGAACCTAAAGGAAACTATGAGATGAAAGGTATAGCCCAAATGCATGGGACACACTTCGACTTCATTGAATGTTATGATCAAGAACAGATCCGATAACCTTTTGTCTTTCTTTCAGGTTTATTGAAGGCACGTTCCGTAGACCTTCTTAAATCTAAGACTGAACAGAACAGGTTGGAGCATCACACAGATCGCTACCATAGTGAAAACCTCATCATCCGGAGGGGACAGACTTTTCAGATGCTGATCGAGCTCTCGCGACCTTTCAACCCGAAGACAGATAAACTCCATTTAGAGCTCAGATTAGGTCAGTTTCTTTTAGTGACTTCAGGATTTCTAAAGACACACAGTGAAAACGAGTGCATGTTCATTTGTAATTTATGGGGGGAGCGTATTTAAAATAATATCAGCTCTACAATTTTTTGCATTTGTATTTACAGTATCAAGGAATCCTCCAGACATGTCGAAAGGCACACTTGTGGTTGTTTCTTTGGTTAAGGACCTGCTTTATAACTGCTGGGAGGCCACGATCATTGAACAGACGGGCAGAAAAATCAAACTGTCTGTCAACTCCCTGCCATCCGCTGCTGTTGGCAAATACAAACTCTCGGTTATAACACAGTCCCTAGCAGATGGGACCATGTCAACGTACTGTTCAGAGAATGACATCTACATGCTGTTCAACCCTTGGTGTGAATGTACGAGGGGAGGGGTCAAGGGTCAAGACACACTGAAAATATATCAGTTGTGTTCCTCCTCATACACGTACTGTTTTTCTCCTAGATGACTCTGTGTACATGGATGATGTTGAACAGAAGAAAGAATACGTGTTGAATGACATGGGTGTAATCTATTACGGGACCGAGAGCCAGATCGCAGACAGAGCGTGGAATTTTGGACAGGTAACTGCAAATAAGTAATTTTTGTAACTACAAATAAGATACAAAACAGCACTGATGGTCTGTGAGGGAGTTTTTCGGGAGGCTGATATTTAAATCAAAACTGCTCAAACCAATAAAATAGCAAATAAGGATTTGCTAAGATTTGCTTTTGTACATAAACTGTCCCCCTATTAAAATAATCTTTTTGGTTTATTCTTGAGCTCACCTGCTCAACTCTTGCCAATACAAAGCATGAATGGATCACATTCTGTTATACTCATCTCTGTCCTCTGACTGAAATATGGCCAAAATTGTTTACAAGGTTGCAACTCTTAACTCAACAAGTTTCCAAAAACAAAAGATTGAAACCAGTGCCTGTATTTTTATTTTATATTAATTATATACTTTATTTCATTCACATGAAGTTTGCAGTTTTTTTATTGATAAACATTAAATAATGGATTGATAATGAAATAATGGATTGAGATTATTTGTCTTCCTGTTATGCTGTATAAAGAGTCCATATGAGGTTACATCTGGGGGTTACAATTTAAGAAATGGTATATTATAATTTGTAACAGGCAGTGTTGGGTGTAACTAGTTACTATGTAATTAGTTACTGTAATTTAATTACTTTCCCTTGAAAAAGTAAAGTGAGGCATTACTCTTATTTTTTCTGTAATATATTCACAGTTGCTTCTGGAGTAATTAAACTAAATACTGTATGTAATATATGTGTGTGCAATAGTGGAACTGACATGAAAATTCAAAGTCTAACTTTAAAATCTGTGCTTTAATGTGTAATTCTCACATTTATAATACTTTGGTTAGTTAATAATACTACTTTATGTACCTTTATATTATTTGTTTGAATGAATTAAAAGAGACGTTTTATGTCTATCCTTGAATCACTTAACTAATCAAGGTTGATGTAGGACATAGAAAGTAATTAGTAATAAGTAATTAAATACTTTTTGGAGAGAGTAATTTGTACAGTAATCTAATTACACTGTTGAATATGTAATTAGTAACTAGTAATTAATTACTTTTTCATAACTTGCCCAACACTGACAAAAATAATACAGAAACAGGGTCTCAAACAAAACAAGGGCATTGTTATATGATTTTAATGTTACTGTGCAACACCACAAAGAAGTAAAGGCAAATCACAATTTTATAGATGAGAAACATATATTTAATGTTTGTTTACAAAATTACAAACTGTTCAATGTATACAAATTTTATAAAACAAAAGTTAAATAGACTATCAGGAGGAAATGTAATGGATTGTTTTTTAAATTCATACTTGATAGGCACAACTGTAATACCTTCCACTACACCTCTGTATATTACTATGTCTACCTTCTTATCCTTTTAAGCCTACGTATTAAAATTTACTTATATGTTTAGTACTTAGAGCTCCTGTCACCACAACTTATTCCTTTTGTGTATGTGGACACGGTTTCTCTTTATCTGTTAGTTTGATAAGGATATCCTGTCGGCGTGTTTGTTTTTGTTGGAGAGAAGTGATGTTCCAGCATCAGGATGGGGAGACCCTGTCAGTGTGGTCAGACTCGTGTCTGCACAAGTAAGTCTAAAGTTTTCGTTTTCAAAGGGTTAACAGTGGTGTAAAGAGTACCTGAAAACCATACTTAAGTAAAAGTACAGATACCTTGCAGCGAAAACTACTCCATTACAAGTTACAAGTCACCAATTCAAAAATGACTTCAGTAAAAGTCTTCGAGTATCTGATTTGAACAGTACTTGAGTATTTTACTCATACTGAATGTAGGCTCAAAGCAGCACTAGTCCTCAACACTTAAGAGACATGTCAGTGAAAAACAAGAAACAGTTGACTCATGAGGAGAGCAATTGCATTTATTTTCTTAAATCAAAATAAGACTGAACACCTAAAAATTGCAACAAATCATGGTCGACACCATAACCTACATCTATTACAAACACTCAAGTCTCATTTAAGCTCAAGTGCTCATAATAAACCAAACTCTTTCAAAAGGTTTCTTCAATATAACGGATAAATAAAATAATGTTAAGTCAAATTAAAAAGTCAAAGCCTTTTTGAACTGGACATGCTGGTTTTGGCCTCATCATCAGCTGCTGTCATGTCCTCATTTCACATATAAACCGCCAGCGATTGACATTGATAACCCTATCCTAACCCTAATTGATAATGCACTCGTATTCACATAAAGAAGCCATGTTGACAAGTTTTAGTAAGTAAGAGCAAAACCCACAAGATATAGTACCTTCAATGCCCTGTAAATGGCAATATTAATTCTTCTGTATCAAAAATAAACTGCTGCAAAAGAATGATAGGTACCAGGCGAAATGTAATGTGTAATTGCATTATTCATTACAAATGTAGTGGAGTAAAGAGTACATATACTTGTTCAAAAATGTAGTCAAGTAGAGAGTAAAAGTTGCTAATATCTTTAATACTCAGTACAACTACAAAGTAGCCAAAAAGATACTTAAGTACAGTAACTAAGCACATTTACTCCAATACTTTACACCACGAGTAATTTTGTTCGGTGGGATCCACTTATTTTGTTAGTTTTAAGTTTCTTGTGTTTAGATATTTTAATTAAAATATGACTTCATCTAAAACAATCTGTTGCAAGCTTGGTGAAGCACTAAATTGATGAAAAAATATAATTGAAAGGTCACCTCTGATAATGATATATCAAGGCAAGAGGACGTATTATTTCCTTTACCGTGTACTCTATTCGGACCCATCTATCAATGCCACAAGTAAAATAGTCCAATAAAGTGCATTTCAATTGTTATGTTCTTATAATATAATGAGGATTGAATTCCTAGAATTACCAATAGCTCTTTCCTAATGCTGGGATGAGATCTATTGAATGGTTATACAGAGCCACAGGTATTAATACACACAACAGCACAGGGTTTTACAGACTCACTCCATATCTAAAGGGGCAAATGAGGCCGTTTATAGATGTATGCAGTTCAACCTTGTTTGATGTTTTACATCAGATTAACTCATCCGATGACTATGGAGTCCTTGAAGGAAACTGGTCGGGTAAATATGAGGATGGGACTGACCCTCTGGTCTGGACCGGTAGCAGTGATATCCTCAGACAATATCATGAAAATGGAGGAACACCTGTCAAATATGGACAATGCTGGGTCTTCTCTGGGGTCACCACCACAGGTTAGAGTATGCATGAGAAACATGGGGTCTCATTCACTAATAATTCACAAATGTTTTAAGCATTGGGTCAAAAAGGGGCAAACCCAAACGTTGAGCTAAATTAAACCAGAAACGGTTATATTTGACCCAACAATGAGTTAAAACAACCCACCATAGGTTAATTCTTTTTTGTAAAATATATGTCTATATTTCACATGATTGTAAACATCTCTCTGTAACTTCTCTGTCTTTTTTTCATCAGTGCTCAGATGCATAGGAATTCCCACTCGCTGCGTAACAAACTTCAACTCGGCTCATGACACCGATGGTTCCCTGACCACAGATTTTTATTTAGATGAGTACTTCAGTCTTATTGAGGAGCCCAATCAAGATTCTGTCTGGTAAGCTCATTTGTTAAATGTTTTGTATTTGTGACATTGTGTTTTGAAATGTAGCAACTATCACTTGTTAAGACGACATCAGCGGGTGTTAGACAAAAAAGGACATTAAATCTACAAATGTTACTAACCCCTATCCCTGTACTCTGCAGGAACTTCCATGTGTGGAATGACTGTTGGATGGCCCGTCCTGATCTACCTGCGGGTATGGGGGGGTGGCAAGCCGTGGATGCCACTCCTCAGGAGAAAAGTCAGAAAGTCTATCGCTGCGGCCCTACCTCTATCACAGCTGTCCGGAATGGACAGGTTAATCTTGAGCATGACACGGCGTTTGTGTTTGCAGAGGTAACTTTCTGTTTTGATTAGACACGTTTATTAAAGCAAAAACTAATTAAAACGGTTTCTTGGTCAAATTGCTTCCGCCTGTGTTGTTATATTTGCCTCATCTGTCCACTAGACTGATTTTTCAGTTTTTTTAAGGTAGATTTATGAGATTTTTAGCACAAATAAACTGAAAATTATTCTTCTCATGTTCTCCTCATCATCTTCTCACAAACAAGGTGCCTTGTTGGTATGAAATGTTTTGTTTTCTGTGTACACTAGGTGAACAGCGATAAAGTCTACTGGCAGAGGAAAGCTGATGGGACCTTGACTCAGGTCAACGTTGAGAAGCAGGCAGTAGGTCACTGCATCAGCACTAAAGCTGTCGGCTCTGATTACCGTGAAGACATCACACACCTCTACAAACATCCAGAAGGTAAAAAAAACCCCAACAAACACAAACAAACAAAACCTAAATACAATGGGGAAAAAAAGAAAGAAATGAAGTGAAGTGGAGCTGAGTTGAATTTGTTCCTATGCAGAAAAAACAAGAGTGTTCAAATTAATTAGCCTGTATTGCAAAGGTTGTAAAATCAAAAATGCCAAAGAATAAATACAAATAATTTTTACAGGCAATAAAACGTCTCGGTTACGTTTGTAACCTCGGTTCCCTGATGGAGGGAATGAGACGTTGTGTCGAGCCGACAGATGGGTTCGTCCCTGAGAACCAATTGCTTCTGACTACTTAGAAAAGGCCAATGAAAATTGGCAAATGAAATTTGCATGCCGGACTCAAAGGGAGTCATATAAAAGGGAGACGGCGTGCTTCATTCATTCACCTTTGTTCTGAGGAGCCTGAGACCTCTCACGACTGCTGCAGAGGACAGCACGTGTTGTGGCAAGGAGGACACAACGTCTCGTTCCCTCCATCAGGGAACCGAGGTTACAAACGTAACCGAGACGTTCCCTTTCTGTCGGTCTCTCGACGTTGTGTCAAACCGACAGATGGGGTTCCAATGGAAAACGCCATAACACTGTGCCCTGTCACAATCTCAACGAAGCGACGGTGACTGGCCTGGGCGTGTCAGCCGTGAGCACTACCGTGAAATTGTAAC
Source organism: Triplophysa rosa (assembly GCF_024868665.1). NCBI lineage: Eukaryota > Metazoa > Chordata > Actinopteri > Cypriniformes > Nemacheilidae > Triplophysa > Triplophysa rosa. Next base: position 5,551,099 of record NC_079897.1, read on the forward strand.
CTACCAGTGGGTAGGTAGGGGGTCCCAGAGCTTTCTTGAAAGGTGGGAAGGCCCCTACCTTCGGCCTCACAGGCGGCGGCCTTGTTTCTCTAACAGCGAGAAGCCGCCCGGAACCGTAAGGTCACTGGGTAAGCGCTACTTCCTCAAGTGGGGGATGCGCTACAGAGACCACTTCCTACCGCAGGGAGGAGACTAGTGGAGATACCAACATGGTCTCACCGATGGGGGAGAACTCATGGGAAGAAAGTGCGGCTGAAGAAGTAACCGCGAGGTGGAGGTCCACCTGGGGAGGTCATGGGTTACCAAGGTGGGAACCAGCATGAGGATACATCAGATGGAACCGCCCTACTGGGGGGTTGCAACGTCTGGTAGCACTAGGTCCGGTTAGAGCTATGATGCGAATAACTCCGGGAACCCGGCCTAAGGGGCAGGGCTGCTCTGCCCAGCCCGCCCCAGAAGGTGCTTGCTTAGTGATGGATGGAGTGCCTGTTCTTCGCCCAGTGGGGAAAGAAGGGAGGCTGGATCGGTATACTGACCCACTCGAGAGAGGGGGAAAGAACCAATATAGGCGTACACCCTACCAGTTGCCGGTCCTACATGTTGCCATGCAGGACGCGGGCTGACACCGGCTCTATGCGGAGGTTGTAGAACCTCGCGAAGGTGTTGGGTGTAGCCCAACCCGCAGCTCTGCATATGTCTGTGAGAGAGACGCCACGTGCCAGTGCCCAAGACGGGCGATTAGGGATTGGTAAGCTGCCTTGACAGCGTCCACAATCCAGTGGGCCAACCTCTGCTTGGAGACAGCTCTCCCCTCCTGCTGACCTCCGAAACAGACAAAGAGCTGATCCGAGCTCCTGAAGCTCTGTGTGCGGTCTAAGTAAAGGCGCAGCGCGCGTACTGGACACAACACGGACGGGGTTGGGTCTTCCTCCCCAGTGGGGAGCGCCTGTAAGTTCACCACCTGGTCCCGAAAGGGAGCGGTGGGAACCTTGGGCACGTAGCCGGGCCGAGGTCTCAGGATAACGTGAGAATCCCTGGGTCCGAACTCTAGGCAGTCAGGGGACACGGAGAAAGCCTGTAGGTCCCCTACCCTCTTGATGGAGGCGAGCGCCATAAGGAGAACCGTCTTCATCGTGAGATGAGGAAGAGAGGCATCCCCTAGGGGCTCGAAGGGGGGCCTGGTGAGACCTGTCAGGGCTACATCCAGGTCACAAGAGGGTATGGAGCGCGGACGAGGCGGATTGCGCCTCCTAGCACCCTTTAGGAACCTAATGACCAGGTCGTGCTGCCCTAGAGACTTCCCAGCAACTGAGTTGTGATGAGCGGCAATGGCGGCTACATACACTTTCAGTGTGGAGGGGGAGAGGTTAGTCTCGAGTCTCTCTTGTAGGAAGGACAGCACGGACCTGATCGCACAACTCCGTGGGTCTTCTCCTCGAGAAGCACACCAGGTCGAGAAGAGGCGCCACTTGTAGGCGTACAGTCGCCTAGTGGCAGGTGCCCTAGCCTGAGAAATGGTAGCTACCACCGCTGGGGGCAGACCACTCAGGATCTCCTCGTCCCGTCCAGAGACCAGACATGGAGGTTCCGGAGGTCTGGCCTGGGATGCCATAACGTGCCCTTCCCCTGGGAAAGCAGGTCCTTCGTCAGGGGAATTGGCCAGGGGGAGCTGTCGTCAAGAGCATTAGCTCCGAGAACCAAGTCCGGTTGGGCCAGTGTGGCGCAACGAGTAACACTTGCTGCTCCTCTTCCCTGACCTTGCACAGGGTCTGTGCAATGAGGCTCACTGGGGGGAAGGCGTACTTCCACTTTTCCCGCAGCCAGCTGTGCGCTAGGGCATCCGTGCCGAGGGGTCCCTCGGTCAGAGAGTACCAAAGCGGGCAATGGGTGGTTTCGAGGGAGGCGAACAGGTCTACCTGGGCCTGCCCGAATTTCACCTAAATGAGCTGGACTGTGCGGGGGTGGAGTCGCTACTCTCCGCGAGGCGTTGTCTGATGAGATAGCGCATCGGCTGTCTGGTTCAGGTTGCCTGGGATATACGTGGCACGCAGGGAGCGGGTCACCTGCTGACTCCACCGGAGGAGGCGTCGGGCGAGTCGTGTTAACTGCAGTGAGCGAACGCCACCCTGACGATTGATATACGCTACTGCAGTAGTGCTGTCCAACCTGACCAGCACGTGCTTGCCCTGCACGAGAGGATGCAGCCTCTTCAGTGCGTGTAGCACGGTCCACAACTCTAGGCAATTGATATGCCAGCGCAGGCGGGGGCCTGTCCAAAGTCCCGACACTGCGTGCCCGTTGCACACTGCACCCCAACCCTGCAAGGAGGCATCCGTTGTCACCACGACATGCCTCGTAACCTGCTCTAGGGGAACCCCTGCCCGAAGGAAGGTCATGGAAGACCAAGGGGTCAGGGTGCGTAGGCAGAGAGGCGTAATCACCATCCACCTGCTGCTGGTGTGCCACGCTCTCCAGGGAACTCGACTCTGAAGCCAGTGTTGGAGCGGCCTCATGTGCATCAACCCGAGGGGTATCACCGCCGCCGAGGATGCCATGTGTCCCAGGAGCCTCTGAAATAGTTTCAGGGGAACCACTGACTGCGTGAAATGATCCAGGCAGTTCAACACCGACTGGTCGCGCGCTGCGGACAGTCGCGCTGTCATGGTGACAGAGTTGAGTTCCATACCAAGATAGAGGATGCTCTGCACAGGGGAGAGCTTTCTCTTCTCTCGGTTGACCTGTAGCCCCAATCGATCTAGGTGCCGGAGCACCAGGTCCCTGTGTGCACGCAACAGATCTCGCAAGTGTGCCAAGATAAGCCAGTCGTCGAGATAGTTGAGTACCCACACACCCTTCCCCCTGAGGCGAACCGTAGGAACGGGCGATGACGAGGGAGAATCGAGACATGAAAGTAAGCGTCCTTCAGGTCGATTCCCATGAACCAATCCTGACATCTGATAGATGTCAGGATGCGCTTCTGCATGAGCATCCTGAACGGCAGCTTGTGCAGGTGTCTGTTCAGGGTACGCAGATCTAGGATGGGGCGCACCCCCCCGCCTTTTTTGGGGACGATGAAGTAGGGGCTGTAAAACCTCGCCCCGTAGTACGGGAGCATCCCGGCCTCTGACCGAGGTGGCGAGGATGCCCCGGAACTTGGGCGGGTTTCTGGCGAACTGGATCGTTCTCCTCAGCCACCGTGACGGTGCGGGAAGCTCGAGCCAAGCTCCCAGGGACCGCGACAGGGGGACTAAGGGTACGATCTGCTTCATCGACCCCCCGGGGGGTGGTTCGATGGCTGGCAGTGCGGGTCTCTCACCGGGGGCGGGTCCCCGGGAAGAAGACTGGCTCTGCTGGTTCACCTGCCTGGCGATGCAGCTCCACGCACCGTCGATTTGAGAGTGCTGAGGGCTGTAATGTACATTCGATGTTGCGCCTCGCCAAGACGCAACGTTGAGTTGCCGAACACCGTCGTGTAGAGGGTGAGAGCGGCTGTGATAAACACCCAGAGAGAGAGAGAAAAACCTTTAGAAGTGGGTAGTTGGGACGGGGCAGGAACCGTCCCGGATCGACCAACCAGCAATGGAATGGCTGGGGTCGGGCCCAAAAGGTGTTCTCGATCTCCCTCGGGTCTTCCCATGAGGGCCACTACGACTTCCACCGCGGCTGCTGATGGGGTGGTGGTCTCCTCTTCGACGTCTCCCGGGGGGCTGCCGAGTGGGGGCACCGGAACCGGAGTGTCGAAGAGGACCAGGGCTGCTGGGAAGCAGAGGGTGCACGGGATCTCGACGGCCAGGAGGCGGCCGAGTCGCGGTGGGGGAGGATATGCTTGATATCCTCTGTCTGCTCCTTTTACTGTCGAGAACTGTGGCTCGGCAGTATCACCAAACAGCCCCCCCCTTGCGAGATGGGTGCGTCGAGAAAGCGGACTTTCTCGCAACCCCTCTGTGCAAGGTTTGGCCAGAGGTGTCTCTCCTGGACTACATGTGCGGACATCGCCCGACCCAGGGCCCGCGCGGTCACGTTGGTCACCCGTAGAGCGAGGTCGGTGATGGCGCGGAGTTCCTGCATAAGCGCTGGGTCGGTCTTACCCTCGTGGAGCTCTCTGAACGCCTTGGCCTGCAGGATGGCCATAGCGTGGAGAGAGGGGACAGCTTGGCCCGCAGCAGAGTAAGCTCTCGACATCCTGGATGCCGAAAAGCCTACGTGCTTTGGACGGGAGTCTAGGTCGAGCCCCAGGGGGACTCGACATATCCTCTAGCTGCCCCACCATCGAGGGAAGAAAGGGTGATGGAACTAGTTGACGTGCACGCGCCGAAGGGGGCGTTCCAGGTCGTACTAAGTTCCTCATGCACTTCCGGGGAAACACGGCATGGGGGCGAGTACGGCATGGAGCCGCTCTCAAACCCGAGGTACCATGTATCCAGCCGCGAGCATTGGGAGAGGCAGTGCGGGCACTGCAACCCAACGCCGGCGGCCCGGGAAAGCATGGCTGACATTTCGACGTCCGCTTCTTCCTGATCTTGACCCCCCAAGGGAGGGAGCTTCAAGGAATCGTCGGAGTCTGATGCCAGTAAGTCACCCTCCGATGCTGCAACAGACATCTCATCATCACGTACCGTGTCTGATACGTGATTGAGGAACAAGACGGTGGGACCATCTCATGGGGAACGGTCAGACGAGCAAGACGAGGTGCGAACGGTCCGCGAGCCAGTGGCTGACGGATTAGCGCTCACAGTAATCCTCATATCACCCTCGCTGCCCTGTGGGAACACAGCCACCCGTGATGCAACGTCTGAATCGTCAACCGCCCGCAGTGCAGGCAGGACGTATCCACAAGGGCTGCCCCAGCGTACTGGAAGCAGACCTTGTGTCCGTCCCCCTCCTCGATGAGTGTGTTGCACCCACGAGAACAGTGGGACATGCCACGCTGGAGAAATTTGCTCTTTCAGAATGCAGACGGTGTGGCACCGTCTGCTAGCTCGAACACCTCTGGAACCGCCGAGACGCCCAGGGGAAGTCGCCGCAGGAAGGGACCGTCCGCTGCACCACGTCGTAGAACCGGCAATCTGGAGTTGCTAAGTAGTAGCGAGAGTTGATCTTCATAAGCGAAGGCTCCGAAGAACAAAAGGCTAATGAATGAAGCACGCCGTCTCCCTTTTATACCCGGATTTCCGGGGGCGGAGTCCGGCATGCAAATTTCATTCGCCAATTTTCATTGGCCTTTTCTAAGTAGTCGGAAGCGATAGGTTCTCAGGGACCAACCCCATCTGTCGGTTCGACACAACGTTGAGAGACTGACAGAAAGGGAACTGTATTTTTGCATTACAAGTGAATCATGTGATGTTTTTGTTGTTGTATACATTTGCAGTGCTAGTGTAATAATTAAAACAAATAATTTTAAAATGAGACAAAATGAGCATTGAAATTCATTTTAAAACAATCAAAAACCAAGATATTTATTATAAGTTGTCTGTTTTTATATTGAATGAACATTTTCCTGTTAATGTCAAGCTCTGAAATATTTTATTGTGTAGAAATGTTGAGTTTTTGTGAGCGGGAGGAGGGCCTTTGAATATTGTTGAATAAAGTGGGTGGCATTGGAGTCAAAATGGTTGAGAACCCCTGATTAAGGGGGACTTCTTTAATCTGCAGAGGAGAACATATTATTTCATATACAGTCTGCAGTTTGAAGTCTCTTTTCCACTTTTTAATAAAAAATTATAACTGTAGGTTCAGAGGAGGAGCGTATTGCTGTGGAGACAGCTTGTCAATATGGCACAAAAGCGGGAATCTACTTTCCCTTCGGAACTGAGGACATCTATGTTCAGATCACAATGGATAAAGAACTTCAGCTCGGTGGTGATGCTAAACTGTCTACCACTATACAGAACACGAGTTCAGAACAGCGCAGCATCACTCTCTTTGGTCAGGTGGATGTAGTGTATTACACTGGGGTACTTAAAGCTACAGTGCAGAAGACCCAGGTACTTGTCTACCTCCAACCAGGTGAAGGTGAGAGACTTTATACTTGTCAGAATTTCACAAAACAATGTTCCAAAAAGTCTGCCTTTCTTCAATGGAATATGTTTTGTCTGAGATGTTTTAACAATCTGAATGTCACAATTTTTTATCAAATGAATGCATAAAAAAAGCGCCATTTAAATACTCCATAGATACAAATCTCAATATTACAGAACTACACCTGTAAATAATATGCTTCTTAATAAGGACTTTAGTTTCGAAGCTATGAAAGATGGTTTCCAAAGACATATTGTTATATTGATATGGATTACTTCTGAATTTGGAGAATAGCAGCCCAGGTTTACTTTTATGACCTGATAAAGACTTTTATTGTATTTCACCAATAAATAAGGTCATACAGAACTTTCTCTTTTTTTATTTTACAGTTACGACTGTGGACTGGAACCTATTGTATTATGAATATAAAGATCAGCTGGTGGATCATGCGATTCTGAAGTTCACTCTTACTGGACGGGTCAATGAGACTAAGCAGGTTCTGGCAACCCAGTTCAGTTTCAGACTGCAAACATTCTGATAATTGTGAGTTTAAAAGGCTTCTTCAGTTTTACCCTCACATACAGTACATAACTGTACTGTGAATTAGAAGATTTTTTGGCGGGGGAGTGGTAACTTAAGATAAAGAAATTTGTAATAAAAAAAACTGCTGTAGCTTATTGACATGAGCCTGAAAATGTTATTAACATTAGATATAATGGAAAGAAATGTGTGCTCTTTTGCCTCTTAGCCTGTAGGGGATGCTGTCGTTGGTAAAGAGCTGAGTGTTAAAACCTCTTAAACTCTGCGGACCGGTACCGGGTCCAAAATGACGTCATCAAGATATTTCGTTAATGTTTACATGTATTTTTGTAACTCTAACTATCATATGTGGTACCATTTGAATGCTTAGAGTGTCTAGTTTCTGGAAAAGTGCACCATTTTGGCATTTATTGTACAGAAAATAAGTTATTTTGGCTGAAATTCCTTATGTCCCCAAGCTGAGGGCCGCAGCTCTGCACAGTTAAGCTCCAACCCTAATCAAACACAACTGATTCATCTAATCAAGGTCTTTAGGATTACTCGAAACCTCTAAATAGGTGTGGGTTGGAATTGGTTGGAGCTAAACTGTGCAGAGCTGTGGCCCTCCAGGAATTGAGTTTGACACCACTGCGTGCAGCCCCTTTATAATCATGAGGGTAATTCATATATCAATATATGAATATAAATATTTTTCATAACACACGAATATGTTCAACATGTTCAAGTTATATATCAAATGAAAGCTCTTACCCTGTAGAATATGGATCTGTATTCATTTTTATCTTACCACAGATCAAATGCAAGTCGAATGGATTATGATTCAACAACACATCCTTGAATATCTTATCTAATGACTGCATCACACTGTTACATATAGCCACAAATGCTACACAATCTATTTTATTAGGTTGTTTTCTACATGAGTCCAATCCTACCTCTTTTCGTGGTTGTAAATGTTAAATATCCGCTGACAACACTCACGTGTGTCTGAAATAAAAACAACGTGACATAAAAGCTTGGATAGTAAAAATTCAGTAAATTTATCTAGACCTTTGACTATCCACATAACAAACATATTAAACAGAAGTTCAGCCTCTGACCTTTACGTAGACACCTCATCTGACCAAATGAGGCACCCTGCATTCCAATTCCAATTCATCTACTTATACTATGCCCTAATAGTAGGTACTGTTTTTGTGTTGGAATAGTAGGTACTTTTGAGTGCATGGCATAAGAGATTGCACACACTGGGACATACTAACAGGAAGCGGAAGCAGCCGATGTTGCCTAAACAACATTGTGGCCAATAACTGTCACACAAATCAAAATACAGCTCTTCTTTCCATTATGGTTTTTATTCATTCATTATTTAGTATGTAATGTGTACTGTATACTTACATTCGTTAATTTAGTGACGCATCAGATATATAAATTATTAATGCAGTGGAATGTCACTAAACCCTGCTTAATCGCCATGAGTTGTGGGTAATATCAGCCATTAGAGTGTGCATCATTCTGCACTTCAAATTTCTACTGGAAGTAGTAGAACATCCGGGAATCTTTGGAATACTATTTTCAACATACTATGATTTGGGACATACTAATTCTACTTTCGAATACTATTAGGATGGATAGTATGCTGATTGGAATGCAGGGAGAGATATGGCGCTGCGTCCCAGAGAGTCCGAGACACAGGAAACACACACACGATACAAGACGGCCTTCACATGCGATAACTGAACTGGGTTGCGTTTCCCAAAAGCATCGTAGCCTTAAGTTGATAGTAGCTCCATTGGTGACCATTAAGATGCTTTCGGGAAACGCAGCCCTGAACAAAGTTTGTTTGTACTCAAAAAGAGTCTAAAACTAAGGCTGCGTCCAAATACCCCACTTGCGGTCTTGGCCACATGAGAGCGCGTGCTAGTGGTGGGCGGATCGATCCTGAAGTATCGATTCTTTCGATGCTGAGGTTGTATCGAAAAGGATCGATCCTAACATAAAAATATCGATAATGTGTTTTTAGTTTTTACTACTGATTTTATTTATTTACTATTGTAGCTAATAATTGTATAATGAAGAAAAACTATTTCCCATACACCTAGTTTTGCACACGTTGCTCCTCCCTGCCCTGCTGTGTTTTGTAGTCCGCTATCACGTCACTCAGCAGCGCCAAGCGCAAGCACGCAGACGCTGCTGCAGCCAGCGAAAAGAAGAGGAGCATCATGTGGAGTGTTTTCACCTCAGTGAATAAAAACACTGCGAACTGCGATGTATGGCAGTGGGCCTTTGGGGGTAAAAAGCCAAAGATTGAAAGTACTTTATTATATAAGCACTTTATTTACTTTTTGTCTCAAACAACTGTGTGCACTTTGTTTATAAATTCACTTAAAAAAGTGTAATGAAAGGGAAACATGTTAATTTGTTCTATTATTTTGTCTAAACATAACACTGAACAAAAACGGAAAAGCAGTTTTAAAATCTTTGTTCTTGAGTAGGCTAATAATTTTGTCCACTTTGGTTTTTTTTAAAGCTAGAGAAGTAGTACTGGGAAAACGAGAAATTGTTTTGTTAGGACTATATATCGTTTTTCTGTTCTGTTAATCTGTTATTGTTACTATTTTCCAGTAATAATTTGGTGCAAAGTTCATGTTTGCAAATTCGATTACAGGAATAAATAACTAAATAACTAGATTTATTTGGTTTAAATGATGTCCAGTGTTTTAACATCTACATGATTAATTAGCCTACAGGCACAAAATATTTTAGTGGTCATGAAAATGTATTCAGATTTAGCATATTAATGATGCATTCATCTGATAAATCATGACATTTCAACTACAGGAAAGTAAATGTAAGTTCAAGTGAATGCTTTTTAAAAGTAAAAAGTATTGGTATCGGTATGGAAATCGGCAATACTGGCCCTGCATTTACTTACTGCATTTAAATTTTACAGTATCGCCCACCACTAGCGCGTGCGCGCGTCAGGAAGTTAGAGCGCAAGTCTGTCCAATTTCTAAAAAACGCCAAAGTGCAGTGCCCTTAACGCACACTAAACCCACACTATCTTGAATCCCACACTATCTTGAATACCGCTTCCGACCGTGTATCCCATCATGCATCACGTTCTGGATATATCATGAGACCTTTTGCCCAGGTCTTGCAAGGTGTTGCGGAAAGCTTTCCAGTTTAAGTTATGCATCTACTTTTTAAGTTTATATCTTTATTTATTCTATGTTTGGCCAACATGTGTCTTGCTTTTGTTTTTGCTTTTTTGGGTACAGCTGCTTTGATACAATACAAATAAAGTGCTATAAAAATAAATCCTACTTGACTATAATTAGATATTACATATAATTTCGTAATAAAATGTAAAGTGTAGCACATTTAATTGGTGAACACGCCAGAGAAATGTTTTTTGTAAAACTGCTTTTATCACATAATTAGAAACACAATTGTTACATGTTTGCACTTCCTAAGTGTGTCCCAACGGGTTAGAAATACTAGGCTACATGCCCACTTGGTATCTTCATGCCCACTAGAACACTTGGGCCAAAAACAGAAAATATGTCATGAAAGTAGTCAAGTGGTCAAGTGCAAACACCGAAGTGGGGGTATTTGGACGCAGCATATGAACATCAGAAGATGGGTTTTGTCGGTGCAGAGGTGAATGTAAGGGGTTTAAAGGCATTTCACGAGTTCGCCTAAGCAAATAATAATAATGGTGGCAGGGATAATGCTGATAGCAGGGATAGGTAAGATATGCGTATTTGGCGTGCTGTCCAGGGGGTGGGCTCCGAGCTCGCCGATTCCTTCCGACCCCGGAAAACTCTCCCCCTGATGGGGGCGAGTGCGCCGAGCTCGGAAACGGCCCGAACCCAGAGCTTACCCCCCGGGGTCCTGCTGTGGAAAGCGAGTTCGGGGAGATCGGCCGGGGAGGTGGCGGGATGTTGCATTACTGTAGAGAAGGTGCAGGTAAGAATTCTGGTCTTACTTATGCGGAGGCTCGCTTGAGCTGATAGGGTGAAAATCGTGATTGCTGGTAGCGAACCAGCCGAGTTTGATTATGAGCTCCGGCTTCACCTGGACTTGTTAATGAAACTCGTTTGGATAGATGACGTGGTTGCAAATGGTGAATCGGCCGAGTTTGATTATGTGCTCCGGCTTCTCCCGAACTTTGTTAATAAAACATAATTTCATGATTTCGCCTAAGCAAATAATAATAATGGTGGCAGGGATAATGCTGATAGCAGGGGTAGGTAAGATATGCGTATTTGGCGTGCTGTCCAGGGGGCAGGCTCCGAGCTCGCTGATTCCTTCCGACCCCGGAACACTCTCCCCCTGATGGGGGCGAGTGCGCCGAGCTCGGAAACGGCCCGAACCCAGAGCTTACCCCAAAAAGCACAGAATAAACGCTGGACAGCAGCCGGGTAGCGCATTCTCCCCCCAAATAGCGAGAATTGAGGCTTCCTGGGTGATGGCTTGCGTTCGCCGTGGGGCTTGTGGGTCGTGCAGACCCACATGGTGCGATGCTGCTGTGGTCTCCGGATGTGTGGGGATCCTGTGAGTTGGGAGTCTGCTGCGGTCGTGGGTTGAGGACTGGCTTTTGCATGGCGGCTGATGCTGTTAAATTGGCGATGTAGGATCTGCTGGAGCGTGGGGATGGAAAATTGCTGCGAGCTCTTGCGGAGTGGATGGCGCTGAGTGGGTGGTGATGTGTATTCCCACTAGTCCTGCTAAAAGATGGCGTGGATGGAGTGTAGAGGTGCTTGTCCCCGTAATGGGTGATGTTGCTTTGGTGATCTTGAGTTCTGGAAATTGATTCTGCTGCGGCAGAATAAGGGAATACTATGGCTATGCGGCGATACTGCTTCGGGGGGCTATGAGGGGGTCTGCTGCGGCAGAGTAAGGGAAGAAGCACGGGCCCCTGTGGGGCGGTCGCTGCGGCGATGCTGGCTTCGGGGGGCTATGAGGGGGTCTGCTGCGGCAGAGTAAGTGAAGAAGCACTGGCCCCTGGGGGGGCGATCAATGCGGCGATACTGGCTTCTGTAGAATTGGTGTCTGCTGCGGCAGAGCATGAGTTGGAAGCGCTGGCCCCTGCGGGGGTTCAGATGGAGATTTAACTTGTGATCGTCTGAAGCGGAGGTAGGCTAGGAGGGTTTGATAAGGCTGGATTGGGGAATTGAGATTGAAGATATAGATGAAATGGCCTCTCCCGGCCTGGTCGGTCTTGCTTTGCTTGATAAAAAATGAGATGGTTTCCGAATCGAGCACTGATAGATCCGAAATGGTGGGGTGAACTGAGGGATCGAATTTGGACGTGGTGGTGATTTCTGAGCATCTGAGGAATCCGAAGAAGGCCAAAATGAACATGGTGTCGAGTGTGCGTGCAGTGTGCTTGGTGTGATAGCCTCTGTGGAGGGTGGAAATGCATTTTGTTAGAATTTTTATAGTGATGGGTTGTCTGGCGTCCGGGTGGGTGGGTTGGGCTCTCTGGATGCCTTTGATGAGCATGGATGCTTGGGGGCTGGCTATGGTTGGGGAGAGTGTGTTGAAGATTAACTTGTGAAAAAACTGAATTCCACTCAAGCATCCTTTAATTGAACTGGCTTGGAGATTTTTTGTGGTGTTGAGAAAGGAGATGAATGAAGTGATGGAGAGGAGAGAAAAATCCGGGAAGGGGAGATTGTATGAGCGGTGAAACGTTTTGAAATTCCTCCATGCTGTAAGGTAAGAAAGTAGGGTCCTGGGGGAAACGGCTTGAATGATGGAGTTGAGGGAGGCGTCTAGCATGGCTTTTAGAGGGTGGTTCACTTGAAGATTAATTCCGAATATGGAGGGACAGGCGTTGGTAGGGGATCCGCGTCCAGCGCCAGCAGCCTGAATTTCTGAAATGAAAAACGGGAAAGGGCGTCAGCTATCTGGTTTTTGGACCTGGGGACGTGTTTGCCTGTCAGAATGAACTGCTCGCAAGCTGAGATCCATATGAGGCGTTTGAGAAAAGGCATTAAGGCGGGTGAATGGGAGCGGCCTTTGTTGATGCAATGTACCGTTGCTTCATTGTCACAATGGACTATAATGCTGGAGGCGGACCATTCTTTCCCCCATAAATATGCTGCTACGACAAGTGGGTACAGCTCAAAAAGTGCTGATGACGCAAGAGGCTGCGGTAGACTTGTGAGCTGGGGGGGCCATGTGGACGCGAACCAGCGGCCTTGGTAAAATCCCCCGAAACCGACGGAAGGAGCTGCGTCGTTAAATAGGCATATGGTCGACGGGGAGAGAGACCATGTCGTTGTAAAAGAAGGACATTCCGTTCCATTGTTTGAGGAATTTGATCCATAGACTGAGCTCGTCTCCAGTAGGGGCACTGGTTCCACTGAGCCACCCTTATGGCGCATTTTGCTGAAAACAGCTTGTGATACGTGTAAAAATATGCCTCCCCGTAGGAAAGCGCGAACTCCACGACTATGGCGAGATAGTCGCCGAGCTCACGCCTCCTGTGAGGGAACACCGTGCAGACCACGTCAGTGAAGCAGGAAAATGCCATGGTGAATTCTGGGAAGGACAGAGTGCGGGAGTGACTGTGGGATGCGTTCTTGAAAGTAAACGAAACGTCGCCGTAAGAAATCTGCCGATCTGCTGACAGGGGTGAAAGTGGTGATAGAAGTTGAAATAAATCGATGTCCGCACCTGCCAAAATCTGCGTCCTGATGCTTGTGGAGAGGGGGGGGTGGTTCCAGGACCGGGGCGTTGCATGGCACCGGCATGGATGTTGCTGTAGCCAGTGAGAAACTTGGGCGTGCCTGTGGTAGAGAGAGGAGGGAGGGAATAGCAGCCGATGGAGCGGCTAACGAAGGCAGTCTCACGTTAGCGGCGGCGGCATCCATGGCGGGGGCCTGAGGGAAGTAGGACGGGCCGTACCCTTGGGTGAGGGGAGGAAAACCTAAAACCTGGGCCTGGGACGCTAACGGAGGCAGCCTCGCATTAGGTGTTAACTGCGGAGCCGCTGTCCAGGAGCTTGGTGTGATGTGGGGGGAGGGGTTGATAATTTCTCGAACCGCCCTTGAAGGCCGGCTCGTGTTGTCCTGGTAGTTGCGAAAATTTGGAGCCGGAAACGATTCCTCCAAATCACTGAGCTGGAAGGCGGCTGGCGGCAAAAGCTGCTCCTCTGGGGAGCGGCCCAGACTTGCAGATGGCCTGCTGCGGCGGCATGGTGGTTGAGAGTCTTGCCTCGCTGTGGAAGTGAAGGGCCTGGCTGCGCTCGAGATGATCCGGGATCCTGGTTCGTCTCCTCTGAGGTTGAAGGCGGGGCCTCTGTCTGCAGAGAGGAGTATAGGCTGTACAGCTCTGCTTTGCTGTGCCGCCTGCTGGGGATGACGTCCCGCTTGGCCAAAGCTTGACGCAAGCCTGCGACGGTCCACTTCCCGATGGCTGGGATGGCTGTAAGTGCTGAAGCGTACAACGACGCTGGCGAGTGAAGTTGTTGCCCGGTTGGGCGCGGCGAGGCAGTGCAGCGGCGCTTCGAAGCGCGTTGTGCGGACTGACGAAGCTGGCGGCCTTATGGTGTAGCCTCGGGCTCCTTAGCTGCATCCGCGCCGGGACTGGAACGCTGAAGAGCGCTCGAATGCGCAGGAGAATCCTGAGAGGTAGGGCTGTCGTTGGCGACTGATGTCGGTGTCTCTGACATGTTGCAATGTTGCATTACTGTAGAGAAGGTGCAGGTAAGAATTCTGGTCTTACTTATGCGGAGGCTCGCTTGAGCTGATAGGGTGAAAATCGTGATTGCTGGTAGCGAACCAGCCGAGTTTGATTATGAGCTCCGGCTTCACCTGGACTTGTTAATGAAACTCGTTTGGATAGATGACGTGGTTGCAAATGGTGAATCGGCCGAGTTTGATTATGTGCTCCGGCTTCTCCCGAACTTTGTTAATAAAACATCATTTAAATGGATTTGCGCTTCCATGGCATGGAGATAATGAATAGCATGTGTTTTCTTGGGGACAGCGGACCTTATCTGTATAAGTAAGTACATGTTTTCACATTTACTATCTCCACAGAGGTTTTGGGGAGTTATTACGCGCATCTCTGTGTTATATGTGTGCGCTTACGCGTATCTGTGTGCGTTTGTTTCAGGACGAGGCTATGCTATAAACGAAGCGGATCAGAAGCTGTTTTCTCGAAGCGATGATGTTCGTCCACATAAGACAGATCTACTCTGTTTCAACACGTTAACAACACTCCACTGTGGCATGTTATTGTTGTTGTTTTGTAAATTTGAACGTTAATCCGGCATGAAAGACGGCTGTATCTTGTTCAAGAATTGTTTCACCGCATTTGTGTTGTTATCAGCTCAAAAACAAATGTTATATTACTTATACTTTTAGTATTTGAAGAGCTTGGTTTCAAAATAGGATAACTCCGTTTAAAAAAAATCAAAAATCATAATTTTTTATTGTGCGTTCCAATTAATATCAATCAAACTGCAGTTGGTTTGTTTTGATTTAAGCCCATAATAACTAAAAAAACATAATAAAAACATGACAACTTAATACGAAACTTCAGTTTTGAAATAAAAAAAACGGAGTTATCTCATTTTGGAATCAAACTCATTTGTTCTCATATATGAAAGCATTTATACGAACTGCCTTTGATTGTGTTACAGACTCAGCTGACCATGTTGATATGTTTATCATAAAGTAAAAGACTTGGGTGGTAATGAGCCATGTAATAGCTTGTTTTTAGAGATGCACAGATTGCAATTTTCTTTGCCGATTCTGGTTTCCACCCAGCAAACACAAAACGTTGTTTTTGGTTATTTTTTTGCAACCAGAAAACAACGTTCCCTGATGGTTATTTTTTGGTTATTTTTTTGCAACCAGAAAATAACGTTACCTGATGGTTCTTTTTTGGTTATTATTTTACAAGCAGAAAATAACATTCCCTGATGGTTATTTTTTAATGGTAAAAGAAGTCAAAACTGGTAAACGTCAGTGACATGTGCAATACAGAAATTATAAGAAAAAAAAAACGAAAACGAACCTTAGAAAATAACATTCTGGGAACCAAAAACTAACGATAGGGGAACGTTCTAAGAATATATAAAACCATATTTACTTTTCTTCAATCCACATTTTTACATATATTTTTTTAATTTTCATTACATCTACATTTAGTCATTTAGCAGACGCTTTTATCCAAAGCAACTTACAAATGAGGTAAATAATGAGCTAAATTATTGAACATGACAATTTCCCCAGATTTCCCTAAATGCAGTTCTCCAAGTTGCATTAAATTACAGAATCTTCACTTGCCCAAACAACTCTTTAATTTAAGAAATCTGTGATTGAAAAGAAGTAAAAATTATAAAATACAACTAAACATGTCGCTTAATTGACCTTTTTCATTTTTGTACTCATCTCACAAAATTCTGAGATAACAAGCATATAGATGTAACAATCCTGTCGGTCCCCAGAATGTTTTCCCCAAGGTTTTAATTTCTCCACTCTCCCTCACCTGCCCCTCCTCAGTTATCCTGTCATCAGACTCGTCACCCGGACACTATTTCTGACTGTTCCTTAGTTCAAGGTCTTGTCTAAAATGTAACTCCTGTGTGTTTACTCCATTGAAGATCTTTTGTTCCTTGGGTTTTCCCTGCTTGTGGACTTTATTAAACGGATTATTGTTTAAAAGCATCTTGTCTGGGAGCGATCCGTTACAATAGATAAAATACTTAAACTTTATTCTTATCTGTTTCTGTTTATGAAACTAACATTGCTTTATTTTTTTCTGAAATGTGAAATAAATTGTCTTTATCTTGGTTCTGTAGTATTAAAATAAGTGGGTTGGTTCATTTTAGCTGCAACTTCAATAAAAAGTTAAAAATCATATGAATAAATTCTAAAGATGTATTGCATTTTTTTGTGTTATAGTGAAAAACTGAATCAGATATATATCACATCCCAACAAACATTTATATGTTTAATGACCGTTGAAAAGACGTCAGAACGACACGTCACGGATGAAAAATAGTTCCAAAATGAAAATTGAACGGAAATCTTTGACGTCATCTGGACGTGATTTCCACATCTTTTCTGCTCGTCCCTGGACGTCCAAATTTGTCCTCTTCTGGACATTTATTATTAGATTTGTTGCTGCTTAATGTAAGCGTATATATAAGCCTGCGTTTAATATAATCAAACTTGCGTTGTGTAACATCTTGTAAGGCAAGCAATTATGTCTTAAGGTTTACGTGTCTACACTGAAAAAAAATTACGCTTAAGTTACTTAAAAATATAGTGCATCATTTTTGCGACCAATTTTTTAAGCCAGTTCTACATGAAATTTTACGCAGCATTACCTTAAATTCTTTAGTAGGCATTGCTTAAATTTTTGAGTAACCTAACCCTATTCCCAGCAAGGGTGTCACGGTCCCACCGTCTTGTTTATGAAATTCTAGTCGTGTGGTGGGATCGGGGCAGAGTCCTTTGGTTATGTGTGGAGAGAAACATATTATTGTCCGTTTGACAATAATATACGTTCTCTCCAGTGTCTTGTCATTGGCCCCACTCCTCTCGTTTCCTTGTCATCTTCCCCTGAGTGTTTAATTACCCACACCTGCCCCGTGTCATTATCCCTTGTTTGTCTTACCTATATATACCCTCATGTTTCATTGTCCTGTGTTCGGTCACTGTATGTGGTGTGCGTTCCTGATGTTCCCCGTTATGCCTGTACCCCTTGTTGCTGTTTCGTCAGTCTAGTAAGTGTTCAGTTCAGTTTAGTTTATGTCTTGTCTTGGTTTTTCTCAGTTTAGTGTTAGTTAGTCTACGTCCTGTTATTATCCTGTTGTGTTGTTATACCCCATCGTGGGTCTTTGTTTTGTGTTTATTATCTGTTAAATAAAGTCTTTTGTTAACCCCTTCATCCCCACTGCCTGCATCTGGGTTCTTCCCTAGTGTTTTCCTGACAGAATGACCGAACCATTTCAGAACCCAGCGGGCAGCATGATGGACGGCACGGCGTCGTCCTCGCGGGCCGACCAAGCCTACTTGCTGCTGGGGTTCTGTCAGGGGAGTTACGGGAACCGGGAGTTCGCCGGGGCATTCTCGACGGTGGCGAGGTCGTCTGAGTTTGGCGAGGTGGAGTTGAAGGCGATCTTCAACTGCTGCCTCACTCAGCGCCTCGCCCCGTCGGAGAAGAGGTTGCTGGCTCCCCTTGGGTTCGCGGACATGGTGAGGTTCGTGGCCAACCGGGACGGTCCCGAGGGTGAGGTTCCACTCGGAGCCCTCACCCCACGGTCGACCGCTCCGGAGGGCCTCGTCCTGGCTGCCGCTGCCCGGGGGGACTCAGTACCCTTCGGCTTGAGCTCCACGGTCCCCGGTTCTCCTGGCGGCCCTGTGGCGAGTGGGGAGGTGTGACCCGGGGATGACGTCTGCGGTCTCCCCGACGCAGAACTCCCTCCGGTCCCCAGGATTCGCCAAGTTGGCTAGGATCCCGTGGTGCGGAGAAGGAGGGAGAAGCGCGAGGAGGAGCGTCCACGCCGGTGCGCCGGTCCAGTCGGTGCGCGGCATCCAGTCCGGTGCGCCGGTCCAGTCCGGTGCGGCCGGCGTCCAGTCCGGTGCGCCGGCGTCCAGTCCGGTGCGGCCGCTCCAGTCCGGTCGCCGTCCAGTCCTGTCAGCCGTCGCGTCCAGTCCGGTGCAGCCGGTGTCCAGTCCGGTGTCCAGTCCGTGTCCAGCTGTGTCCAGTCTGTGTCCAGCCGTGTCCAGTCGTGTCCGTCAGGGTCCAGCCGGTGATCCAGCCGGCGTCCAGGCCGGTGATCCAGCCGGCGTCCAGTCCGGTGATCCAGCCGGCGTCCAGTCCGGTGATCCAGCCGGCGTCAAGCCTGCCAGCCGGCCTTCCAGCCGGCGTCAAGCCCTGTCCAGCCGGCCTTCCAGCCGGCGTCAAGCCCTGTCCAGCCGGCCCCTGGGAAACTGCCAGGGCCAAAGACTGTCCCCCCGAGGACTCCCCCTAAGTCCCCCAGGACTCCGCGCCCTCGAGGCAGCCGGGGACTGGGACTTTTCCCCACCCTATGGACTGCCCCCTATGGGCCCTTGTTTGGTCCCTCCCCCCCTCCCATGTTTGTTATTTTTGATGTCCCACCCAAGTCCTGTTGTTGTCTTGTCATGTTTGCCCTTGATTTTGTTTTCTTTGTTTTGCCTTGTCCTGTCTGTCTCCCAGTCTGTCATGTCTTGTTTGTCAACCCCTTGGTGAACACCTGGGGGTGTTCATTAAGGGGGGGGCTCTGTCACGGTCCCACCGTCTTGTTTATGAATTCTAGTCGTGTGGTGGGATTGGGGCAGAGTCCTTAGGTTATGTGTGGAGAGAAACATATTATTGTCCGTTTGACAATAATATACGTTCTCTCCAGTGTCTTGTCATTGGCCCCACTCCTCTCGTTTCCTTGTCATCTTCCCCTGAGTGTTTAATTACCCACACCTGCCCCGTGTCATTATCCCTTGTTTGTCTTACCTATATATACCCTCATGTTTCATTGTCCTGTGTTCGGTCACTGTATGTGGTGTGCGTTCCTGATGGTCCCCGTTATGCCTGTACCCCTTGTTGCTGTTTCGTCAGTCTAGTAAGTGTTCAGTTTAGTTTATGTCTTGTGTTGTTTTTTCTCAGTTTAGTGTTAGTTAGTCTACGTCCTGTTATTATCCTGTTGTGTTGTTATACCCCATCGTGGGTCTTTGTTTTGTGTTTATTATCTGTTAAATAAAGTCTTTTGTTAACCCCTTCATCCCCGCTGCCTGCATCTGGGTTCTTCCCTAGTGTTTTCCTGACAAAGGGATTTTGCTTAATTTTTTCGGTTGGTGTGACTCACAATTTTAAGTTCTTTTTACTAACACACTTTTGTTATTTCTACCAAAAAAGTCTAGTTTACCCTAATGATCAAATGTAAGCTCATTTAGATGAATAATTTTATGTTCTTAACACCTAAAATACAGAAACAATGGACAGCTGTGAAATGTTAAAAGCTTTATTTTTTCACTGAATAATTTAAACATGAAACATACAGCAGTTCAGAAATGTAAATTTCATTGTACAACAAAAACAAATAAACTTTACTAAATAACAGGCATTCTGACAACATTATAACAACAGTAACCATCAACATGGCTAAGGCTAGTGGTTTTTAATGGTTTTTAATATTTGTGGTGTTGTATGAATGAGTGTGTATGTGTGTTTGATAACAGTGTAGAGTTATGTTTGTATGTGGTCTTGTATGCTTGCATGTTAGGTGTGGTGTTGAGCTGAATATGGAGATCTGGAGTATCTGGAGAGCCCCCCTCTGGTGATTACTGTGTGCTCTGCAAGGTTGATTAACTTCACCATTATTGTCCTGAAACAAAGCAATATGATATTAATGTATAATATAAATTTAGAATAGTATAAAATATATACATATACATACTGATAATTAAAAGAATGTAAAGAATCAATATGAACGGTTACACACACAGGTCTGCTGCATCATGTGGATTCTGCATAAGTTCTTACCTAGTTCTGTATAAGTTCCTCACTATGAAAATTAGGTCTCCCAAGATTTTTTAACATTCATTCAGGAATTGGCTTTTCTAAAATATAAAACAAATTTATTAAAGTCATATAATGGAACTTTACCAGAACTTCACAACACTGCCATAGTGTAATGTCACACTAACAAAGTTGATTGTACTTAACACTACTGTGTTTTGTTCACTTCCACTGCTCAGTATGCAAAATATGCGTTTATGACACACACAAACAATTATATAAGTACTACAATAAAAGAAAAATTAATCACTAGCCTTAGCCGACACAATTCTCCTCTATCGTGTCTGCAAAGTGACAGTGTGCCGTTTTAAGGAGGTTTCTAACCAACACGATGCATAGAGATTTGAGCCCGCTGTTCCAGCCTCCGCCTCGCACTTCAAGCTCACGGTAAACGGTCACACCCTGTCCGCACCTCAAGATGCGACATGACAAAAGATAACAGAAACCATTAAAAACAAGGCGTTTGTCGCGTTGCATCGCAAAGCTCGCACGCGGTATAGATAAACAGATGAAAGACAGATGAACAGTTTGAAATAAAGCAATGACGGCTTCGCACTCTTTTTAACTCACTTAAAAACGTTGTCTGTTAATGTGGCGCGTTGTGTCAAATTGAAACTAAAAAGCTCAAGGAGCTGGACGGCGAATATAACTATCAACGTGTTTTCATGCCTTCATAAAAGTAGGCAATCGTGATTGTTTACCATAAATCTCATTTAAGCAACGTAAATAAAATTTCTTCTCACAAAAGTTGAAGTGCGCTTTGCACGCACGTTTCTGTACATTTGATATCTAGGAGCTTATTTAAAACACCAAGAAACGTGCACCACCACAATTAAACTTATTTCAAATGAAAACACTAAGAAACATGTATCTTCACACTATTGGTGGGATTTATTTTATGAAACATTTTACTATAAAACAAGTTAAATTTACTCACCTTTATCGTCTGAGGAGATGATTTTCAGAAAATGGCTGCTGCTGTGTCACGTGATCTAACCGAATCTTAAAATGTTTAGTCAAATTGACTAATAACCAGATTCATGCGACTTTACTAAAAATTACTTGCTGTGTTTACTCATTATTTTAAGCAAACTGCAATCTCAATAAATTTAGTAACATTTATAGCAAGAAATTAAGTAATGTGCAAAACTTTTTTTTTGAGGAAAATCAGCCTATTTAATTGAGCCATATTTACTAGGGCCACGAATCATTTTTTACAGTGTAGTAGCATAGCCAGGAGGGGACCTGAGGGGGCCTAGGCCCCCTTATTTACATGTACGGCCCCCTCAGATTTTTGATTGCTTAAAATAAAAATAAGGAATAGTTGATTTGTTACTCTGGTTGATCGACCAACCAGTGCTCCCGCTGTTTTCAAAGTTATTGGTTTAATTATGTCACTTGTTGTGCGTAGCATCTTGACTTTTGCGCCAAGAGTTAATTTGTACGCTGAGATGGCGGGTGCGCACAATATTATGTTTCTTTTTTTTATAAATTACTCAACTCAACTCTATTTATATAGCGCTTTTTACAATTTTCATTGTTACAAAGCAGCTGTACATGAGACATATTGACTATGAGCACATCAAAGTTATATACCTGTAAAAACAAGAAAAAAAGGTGAAAACAGAAGACAAACATACCCACATACAAACGCTCCACACACAAAATATGCACACGTACTAACACACATAGGCACACACACATGGACGGACACATAGACAAGCACACGCACACAACACACAGACAGGCATGCACGCACAGTGAAAGCACACATTAAAGATAAAGGAAAGAGAAACACAGGTCAAATATTAAACAGACTATAAATTCCTATATGCAATACTAATTATGTAAAACTTTAAAATTCGAATTCTAAATTACGAAAAGATGAGCAAGAAAAAAATGAGTAGACTGCTAAAGAAAACGATTACACTGCATTTAACTTCTTGTAGTGTTCTTGTAGACTTTTCTCACCCTCCAACACTCCGCCTTGTCATGTAAAAGGTAAGACAATGGTTTGACTGGTAGCCGCCGAGCTGCGGTTCTTAATCCTGGTCCTCATAACCAGGGGCGGAGCCAGGGGGCTCCCCCCGGTCCCCCTACCGCTTTGCTGGCAACTTTTTTGCGGAACCATTTCTGTACACAGTTGTTCCCATATGGACGCATTTCAACAGCGCACCTCAAACACGTATTTCTCCACCCAAACTGAAGGTGGTGGTAATACACTCAACTTGAATTTCAACCACCAACACAATTACAGAAGAAGAAGAACTAGTGTTGTTGTTGTTGTTCGCGTGTGCTCCAACGGACTTTGCGCGTGCAGTCGGAGGACTGTCTGTTTCCCGCCAGCAGAGAAGAGGTCACAGGTAAGTTAACAAGAAGAATTAAGTTTATTCACTATGTTTGAAATGTTTCTTGTCTTAATGAATGTATATTATGGCTGGCGTGCTGAAGTTGAAACAGACATGGTAAAGTTTGTTAAGTTAATTTAGGCTGTTAACTTAGCAGTATGAAAGTCGCAAGCTATAAACAGTTTCACTGTGTCAGTGTCATTTAAAAGAGCGTTGTAGAAGGCCATTAAAAGTAGTCAACTTTCAGTGCTGATTTAGCTTAATGGTGGTGGTCTGTCTGTGTCATACCCTTGAAAGGGAATTAAAATGTTTTGTTGGCAGCCAAATGATAATATGCAAAGTATTGCAAAGGAATATTTTTCAAATGCTTGCCCATAATGTTAAGGTGACTATATTTTGGTTTTTCTGTGATATTGTAATGTTTGTTTGATAAAAGTGCATTCTGGTATATTCTTATGTCGTGTAAATTGTCATTATGGTGTGAGCTTTATCACCAATTAAAAAGACACCACCTTCTGCAATGCCACACTGTTTCAGATCTTTTTTTAAAATCAGTTTAGTAATGCATTAAAAAGCTTGTGTGGATCTTCATGATGTAATTCTACATGGCAATCACTGCCTGTTTAAGTAAATGAGTGAGTGACTAAGAAACACTACTAGATCCACAGTGACTTGCCACATAGGAAAAAAAGATGATATCAGTTTCTGTGCTACCCCTGTGTGAGCTATGGTCTCAGTCTGGCCACCCCTATGAAAATTGTCATTGCTCATGACTCCCCTCCGCATACTTTGTATGGGTCTCTTACTGCTTCAGAGGTTTGTCAATTTGCACGTAATAGCCCTGCAAAGTGGACATAAAGGGCATTGAAGTGCACAAAACGTAACTACTAACGTTACGCAAATCTCATGATTGCAGTTAACCCTTCAAACTTCCGTAGTAAGTTTTGTCCGTGAATGAAGACGCTACAAATTTGTGTTCTGAAGTTAGCTTCAGAAGCAAACTTCAGCCGATTTCCTGTGTGCAGGGAGTAGAGAGCAGTGAACGCTGTGTAGGGATCATGTCAATTGGAACACAGTTCATTCATGGAGCGCTGGTGATTTAAATCAGGTGTGTTAAACGAGAGAGACTCAAAAGCTGTGTCCCAATTTGGGGGCTGCAACCTTCTAAGGTCGCGGACTTAAAAACGAGGACTTGTTCTTCAATATGGGAGGCAAATCCTGCCAAATTTAAATAAATAAATTAAACGATGAAAATGAAAACCAGATTAGCAATTTCATTATACACAACTGCGTGCACAATATGTGCCAAAATGAAAAATACAATGAAATTATTTTATTTTCATTTTCATTTTTACACGGACAATGCGTTGTCCCTGTCAAATTGAAAAAGAAAATACAATTGGTGATTTGACATTTCATTTTCACTAAAATCTCGAGGTAAGACTGCCAATATGAAAATGAAAAGGCAAATGTGAAAAATAAATTGTAAAAACATTTTTTACAAAGGTTTTATTAATGTTCACGCAACAATACTGACACAATTCAAATTAAAATGTAAACTTTGATTTTCATTTTATTTTATTTTCTCTTCACTTTTATTTCGTTTTCGTTTTCATTTTCGTTTTCTTTTTCTTGTTCACAGTCATGCAAATTACATGTTAATTAGTGGGTGTGGACGAGCGTCTGCATTACTGGGAACGCCCACAAAAAACGTCATATCCGTTTATTCGAACGAACGTGTGTAGGCCTTGTCAGGCGCTTGGCCTTAGCGCTTTGTAATGATGAAGATGACTGTGCCTGGTGCAATACCGAAAAGTTAATGTGTGGTGTTCTGCATCTCTGATAAGTTAACAGACGAACAAACTAAAGCATTGGAGAGCCTGTATCTCTAGCGTGCCCTGAAACATGCTGGAGCGCGATTGTCCCCACTCCACCGCTGACCTGCTCTTACACTGTACATTACCATCCGCACCCGAGCACGCTATCATCATTACACTGTGACTGCTTTTAAGAAAACATAAACAAAGCGATCTTTCTCAGCACAATAGAATCCATCGTAATGTTCGGTTTGAGGTTGATAAGATGTGTTTAACTTCACGCGCGCGGTGCGCAGACCAATTCGCTTATGGTATCACAAGAGCGGCTCATATGTGTTTAAATCAGCCCCGCGTACTTCATTCATTATGATTATGAGCCAATCGTTATACGAAGCGCTGCACTATATTATGAATGCATGTTTTAAATGATGCGCCTGTTTAAATTTCTTGAAGTTCAGCTGTCATAGCAAAAAACATCTAATAGAGATACAGGCTCTCCAATGCTTTAGTTTGTTCGTCTGTTAACTTATCAGAGATGCAGAACACCACACAATAACTTTTCGGTATTGCACCAGGCACAGTCATCGTCATCATTACAAAGCGCTAAGGCCAAGCGCCTGACAAGTTCTCCACACGTTCGTTCGAATAAACGGATATGACGTTTTTTGTGGGCGTTCCCAGTAATGCACACGCTTGTCCACACCCACTAATTAACATGTAATTTGCATGACTGTGAACAAGAAAAAGAAAATGAAAACGAAATAAAAGTGAAGAGAAAATAAAATAAAATGAAAATCAAAGTTTACATTTTAATTTGAATTGTGTCAGTATTGTTGCGTGAACATTAATAAAACCTTTGTAAAAAATGTTTTTACAATTTATTTTTCACATTTGCCTTTTCATTTTCATATTGGCAGTCTTGCCTCGAGATTTTAGTGAAAATGAAATGTCAAATCACCAATTGTATTTTCTTTTTCAATTTGACAGGGACAACGCATTGTCAGTGTAAAAATGAAAATGAAATAATTTCATTTTATTTTTCATTTTAGCACATATTGTGCACGCAGTTGTGTATAATGAAATTGCTATCTGGTTTTCATTTTCATCGTTTAATTTATTTATTTAAATTTGGCAGGATTTGCCTCCCATACTTCAAAGCACGCAGCCTCAAAAGTCCAAAAACCGAACTGAAATGAGACGGTCTAGCCTCGCAGACGATTTCCTAATTGCGTCACCTGCTGCTCATGTTGCGTGGTGACAGCAGCAGGACACAGCAGAGACGTTTCTGACTTTTTAAACAAATACGGAGCCAGAAAAATTATATTTTATTTTAGAGAATATGACACGTTTATGTAGATTTAAACAGCCCAACAGTATATTAAATTAACCAACCTTAGAAATTTAAAACACAATAATGCATCATTAATGTTAATTAACAACATCACATATAATATTAAAACACTGAAATGGACCATTTTTGTGAATTACATACTTTTATTTAACTAAAGTTTTGAATGATTATCTAAAAAATTCAAGCCGTTACAGACGCGCAATGAATCTCGGGATAGCCTAAGCTGTGAAGGATACATTCGATCTATCCTTAAAAACCCGCTGAAATAAGGTCGCATTTTGGGGCTGCATTTAAAGCAACCTTTGAATCGGGAAAGCCTTACCAGCCTTCAGTCGCGCTGCTCTGACGCAATCGGTCTTAAAAATTGGGACACAGGCAAAATATGGGGGGACGTGATGACCAGATTAAGAGCCGCTAGGCTATTTTTATGTTTGCTAAAACGGTGAAATGAGCTGTATAATACAGGTGTATCATTTTAGTACCTATAAATATCTACATGTACAGAAACCTATACGTATACATAATGGCACCCTCAAAAATAAAATTCTGGCTACGCCACTGCGACGAAGTGCAGCTTCGATACCCAAGGATACGTTGCATTAGTATGTCAACTCTGATTGGATGACTGAGGGGTACTCATGTTTATGCAATAATGTGTTTGAATCAAGATATCTCCAAACACATTCTTACTAGTTCCTTTTAAGGCGGAAGATATCTTCAAATGAATAGGTACTAGTAGTTATTCTGTTTTGATATCAGTTACTAATTTATGAGTAGTACTTATTACAATAATTATGGCAAGCCAAATTAGCCTAAATTGTCCCCAGCGTTACTCGTCGTAATTGCATTTTTACTAGTAAGAATTAAATTGGAGAGCTCTATAATAAAAATTTTTACTAGTAACAATTACGATTAGAGAGCTACTGTAATTCAAATTTTACTAGTAACAATTATGATTAGAGAGCTCTCTAAATGAATTAGAGTATGGCACGCCGAATTAGCCTAAATTGTTCCCAGCGTTACTCATCGTAATTGCATTTTTACTAGTAACAATTACAATTACAGAGCTCTATAACTCAATTTTTACCAGTAACAATTACGATTAGAGAGCTCTCAAATTCGATTTTTACTAGTAAGAATTCAGTTGCAGAGCTCTCTAATTCTGTTTTACTAGTAATAATTACAATTAGAGAGCTCTGTATTTGCAATCGGACTAGTAACAACTGAATTAGAGAGCTCTGCAATAGCAATTCTTACTAGTAAGAATAGCATCATAGAGCTCTCTGTTCAGCGCCATCTCATTATGCTGATCCTACCTTATGCATATTCATCCAGTTTGTATACATTGGAGGGGAAAACCTGGCAAGTTTTTGTTTGCAGCGTTTATATTAATAGATTACAGCTGTTAAACTGCTAGCCTGAGCAAAGTTTAGTGTCCTAAACAACCGTAATTTAATAAAAAAGTATATTTGGTGTAGAAAGCCAGTTTAACTATTTTCATAAGGGGCGTGGCCAGCACACAACACGATCGCGCTGTTCATGTAAGACGTTTCACTGAGTTTCTGTCACTGTGAATCTGGCTTCAACTGCGTCTGAGGTTATTTTTACACCAGAATGGCGTTTTGGGAAAACGTTGCAGCGCAGTGTGGGTAGTTTTGGGCTCAAGGTCCGAGGCTGACGAGTTGTATCTTGAAAGGCTCGCAGAGTCTCACTGGGCTACTGGGTCGTGGAAAAGCAAGTTGCACGGACACGGGACAGAATGGACAACAATCAGAGTGAGTACTTTCATCATGTGCATAAAGTTTGGTCTCTTTAACGTTAGATTGGTTTCCTTAAGGATCAAAATAAAACGGATGTCTAGCTTGATTTGCCTTGCAAACTTAACGCACCTGAAGTGTGCGTTGCTAACTAACGTTATAACGTTAGCCTTAAAGTCACTACAACAACCATTAGATTCTCATAGCTAGCTGTAATATGAGCTGTTTATTGTTTACTGACCATTTGTTTAATGAAACTGTAATGCGGTATTGGCAACCGCAACAATGACTGATCATAATACTAGCCAGCTCATGCTTTAACCCCATTTAAAGTTTAAATCATGTCGACGTGATCTGTGTCCGCCAGCTACATTAAATCAATCAGCAGTAGTATACTATCTTCAGTGTTAAGATTAGATTAATACGTGTCGTTTCATTTATTGATCTTAAATCTCATTAAAACCTCTTATCAAGCATCGGCCCGTGGGCGGGCCGTTTGGGAGTTTAGGGGCGTGTCTACGTTTTTTATTACCTTCGTTTTACATTAATTTTCGATCAACCGTCATAAACTATACATCATTTTAAAGGTAAAACACTCTAGATTTGTGTTCTCAACTTGTTTTTGCAATCAAAACACCAGAGAGGAAAGGGTTAAATCAAATGCGGAAGGACCGGCCTTTAAAACATGATCACAATAAACGGCACTACTTACCTTTCAAGTCCTGTGGTTCGGATCAGTTCGGACAAATCCAAAAGACACCAGCATACATTTCATTGAAGGGTCCTCTTTGAATGTGCATACCACTGTTTTATCCAAAACAACGAACAAATGGAAAAAACCCCCAAAGATTCTCCTTTGTTTGCATACGCGTTTCGAGTCAACGTAATCGATCACGTCCATTTTCGTTTAAATATTTATTCTAATCCGTATTCCAGGGTTCAAAAGCCATGTTTTTCTTGAAGTCTAATGTCTCCTGAACAAAATAAGCCCACTCACGTCTCTTTCCTCCAATCACAGGCTTTGTGATCATTCACTATAGCCAGAGAGTGCCTTACCGGCTCACAGAGGTGTCAATCTTGGCACCTTGATTTTGACTGGATAAAGCCAGCCAATGCCTGGCCAGAAAAGTTTTGATGGTGTGGGAATATTTTTCAGATAAAAGTATGATTTAATTATCAATATAATCAATAAGTGTTTTCTTTCATTAAATCATTAAGCTGTGTGCTTTTGTCATGTGCTTTCTGTATTGCTCAGTGGAAAGTTACTGTGGCAGATGAGGTGAGACAGGATAAGTGGGGGTTGGAACCATAAATTGTCTAAATCAACACACACACACAAAGAGTGTTTTTCACATAAAAGAAATGTTATGAATCAATCCACTGCATATGTTTTAAGTATAATCATGAGTTGTGATGTGTTTTAATGAATCATAGGATTAAGAAACAACGCTACATAATTAAAAGTATTAGATGATTGAGTGTTTTCTTTTTACTAAAAGAATGTTAAGAATGTTGGTATGTTGTCCGGCCACAAGAAACTGTCTCTAGGAGACCACTCCCCAAAAGAAACGGTCCTAGAGAACATTCCTCAAAACTGCGACTGACCACAGGATGTATGTTTTGAGAAGATGTTATTTTCCAGGAACTAAGAAAAAGGACAGAGTCAGATAACCTGGTTCACGGTGATTGGTGGAAAGGGAGCAGCACTCCTTAAAAGGCAGAGGAGGAGTCAGAAGATGCGAGCGACGTCACATACTGAATAAATATGGGTGTTTTTGAATAATTTGGGTTGTTGGCTTGTGGTGGAGTGAGGAGATCGTCTGACAACCCAAAGCTTTGTTACCTTTTTACATCTGATAATAAAACTTCTATATAATTTGGAGAAACGTCTCTTGCAAATTTTTGAACATGCAGGACTGCCTCAAAAGTCCAACAATTGGTGACCCCGACGTGATTTGACGAGAGATAGTGCTAATTGTGTGCCTTTTGGCGAGAGAGATCAGAACGGACTCAGGTTCAACACACAGGTCGCGACCAACAAAAAAAAAAGGTAAGCAGAAGCCTGTTTATTCAAAATTCTGCTATTGAACATACCTAAATTGTTGTGTTGAATTTGATGAACATTCTGAGGAAGTTGAAATAAATAGAAAAAAGAAAATTTTGAAAAATCAGATTTGAAAGAGTAAAATATTAAATCGGGTGGTTAGAGTCCCCCGTAGAGAGGGTAATAAATCCCTTAGAGTCTGGGACTCATAAATTGCGTTGTGGTAATCGCGTCTGGGACGAAAAAGTCCAGGATAAATTAATATCCTTTGAGTCTGGGACTCATAAACTGCGTTGTGGTAATCGCGTCTGGGACGAAAAAGTCCAGGATAAATTAATATCCTTTGAGTCTGGGACTCATAAACTGCGTTGTGGTATTCGCGTCTGGGACGAAAAAGGCCAGGGTGAAATAAATCCCTTTGAGTCTGGGAACTCATAAAGGAATATTCCAAAATTGTTTGTTATATGTTTGAATGTTTTGAAAAAGTGAATGCAATTGTTGATGTGAAAATTAATGTGAAAACTGATTTAACCGTGTGAAAATAGATACTGTATAATTTTTGCAAACTGTGAATAGAATTTGTGTGTAAAATGGCTGAATTTCGGAAAGAATGTGATGAATACGGATGTCCGCCAGTATTGGTGCAGTGGCAAAATGTTACAAATATGCTTTTAGCACAGACAGAACCAAAAGATAAGAAAGCAAAGACAGAAAGAAATTGATAAGTGTTGGATAGCATTGTGTGATGATTGTTGATGGGAAAATGCAGAAAAAGTGATGATTCCTATAGCACCAACAATCAGAGAAATGGAAAAGAAAGCACATAGTAAGTTACGGAGACATATTGATGAAAAAGACAAAGTGAAGTGGTATAACTCAGGGAAGCATGGTAGTGAAGAAGAAAATCTAAAGAAGAAACTTAGAGTGTGGACTAGAGTAGCGCTAACAACCACAGCACTCAGCTCACAGAAACCACAGAGTAGAGAGAGAAAACAGGAAGTGAACAGCTCAGCAGCCAGAGAGAGAAATGAAGAGAATACAGTAAGCACTCAGACTATCCTCTGCTCCGCCCCCAGAAAAACCCAACCCACTTCATTATACCCAACCCTAAGCCACCCCCCTTCATACGAACCGCCCAAACAGCAGGTTGTCATGACAATTAATGGAGGAGAAATGGATGTTGCAGTAGGAGAAATGACTGGTGAAATAGACAGGATACGCAAGGAATTTGATGAATTAAAAACTGCAGTGAACAAGGGTGTGGAAGACACATTAGTAAAAGCACGACGAGTTATGGAAGAAGTAGAGAGAACAAGACATGAACAGGAAGAGTCTGAGAAGGGTGACAATGAGAATACTGAAGAAGACATTATATTTGCAAAACTAATAAATACATCCACCCCTAATCCACAAGCAGGGACCAATATGCTAACAGGGCCAATACCAGTTCAATTTGCAGGGAAAATGACACTGGGTGAGCCAATAGCCCATAGGTTAAGGAGCAGGAAACAGCCAGGGCACCCAGACCATGAGGAAGAGAAGGAGGAAAGGGAACATTACCTGAACTATGACCCAAGTCGTCAACTACAGGTACCTCAAATGCAAGCACCTTTAATGCACAGACCAGGAGGGAATTCACAGTACCAACCTTGGTCACATAGTGACATGACAGCGATAGCAAGTAAGTTGCCACCCATTACCTCAGGAGGCAGCAGATGGTTGAGTAAGCTGACAGCACTCAGCCATGGCACTGACTTGGCTTTGGGTGACTTGAGATGCCTGTTGGGTCAGATACTGACAGCCTCACAAATGCAAAATTTAGAGCTCGATGCAAATACTATGTATGTTGCAAATGAGATACCATTTACCAGAGGAAGAATAATTGTTATAAATTTCAACTGAAACATCTACAAACAATCAATTGTTTGAAATGTGTTCTGCTTAATGCGTTTTGCTTTTAAAAACACACTGTTGATAGGTTGAGTCCTCACTGCCTGAGGGTTCCATTGAAAAACAAAGGTCTTCACCATAGCATGAGTCATTCCAAAAGGGTGACCATGAAGAATATTTGGACGGAAATGCACTCCAACAACCCTACAACATCACGTGAGAAGGCTTATAATCAAATAATTTTACTTATTAAAGTAACTTTCCAATAGTTATTATTTGTTTGAACAGTAAAAAGTAATGTTATATTTGTTATTGTAACAGAGACAATAAATGGAAATACATTACAGTACATTTTTGTGCAACTATGTGTAATGTTTGGTTGAAATTTATGACATTCAGCTCACCTCGTTATGGAAAAAAAAAGACTCAGAGGTTGTGGTTTCTGTGATCCCGACCCAAAACGAAGGACAGACAATTATTGTTCGCCACAGTGAGCTCCGAACACTTAAACCACACCATTTCATTGCCCCCCCACACACACACGCACGCACGCACGCACACACACACGCTATTATATATATATATATATATATATATATATTTATAAAAACACACACAATAATATATATAAACACACACACACACACACACACATGCACACACAATAAAGTCATACGATGGATGTTGTATTTAAATTACTTAAAAGAAATTAAAAAAACGTTTCTCCAACATTTCTTATCTAGGTAATTGAGGCCCTTTCATCTAGCTGCCAAACAGCTAGGGCTGTAGAAGTCAATATATATCCTCAATCACTACACTGCATTTGTGATTCTCTATGGAACAAGATCTCAGAGGAGGCGGAATAACTTGCCAAAGGTAATTAAAGTTGCTGGACTGTAGGCCTGTTGATGTGCAATTTTGTATATGTGATTACAGGGACAAATATTATAAATAAATAAAAATATATTATACGCTATCTTTCATTATTTATGTATTATTAATAATATGCATTTATGCATAATTAATTACAACACAACATATAGAATTTACAAAAACGCCAGCTTTACATGTAGCTTAAAAAGTTAACTGTACTTAATGATTGTTCAAAATTCAAATTTAATTAATATTTACGTTCTACAC
Source organism: Triplophysa rosa (assembly GCF_024868665.1). Classification (NCBI taxonomy): domain Eukaryota; kingdom Metazoa; phylum Chordata; class Actinopteri; order Cypriniformes; family Nemacheilidae; genus Triplophysa; species Triplophysa rosa. The sequence goes on from NC_079897.1 coordinate 5,583,573, forward strand.
TAGGTCAACTTTGATGATTATCAGGGAGTGGTTTCATTTGTGAACCCTAGCAGAGTCCACTGGAAGTTGCTGGTGAGTCGGTGAATGAACTGTATTACATAAGTTACGGTGTCTGGTGCATTACTGAAAGTTGTACTAAATATTGTTTACATATTACTTTATCATTTTCAGTACATAAATGCTGTCAACCAGACTGTGTACCTTATTGATCCTTCAAGAAGTTCCAAGGAGGAAGCAGAGTCCATTCGTGCCACCAACAGATTCAGGTATATTTTATTTGTCAGGGATTGCAAAGACAGAACCCAGATGCAGACACAAGTGGCAGCAACAAAATATATTTATTAGAAATATAAAACAAAAACCCACGATTGGGGAAAAACTTGGTAACTAAAAGACTTTTCGAAAGGCAAAAAAAACTTCCGACTAGGGGGCAAAAACAAGAAATTTGGGTTACACCAAATACTAACCCAATAGCCATGCATATACTCAAAAAAATTAAATTCAATATATCACATTTATACCCGCATGACAATTACATCCTGGGAAGTAAGCCTTATGGTAAAATGAATCAGGTCAAAATGTATGGAAATGTTACAAATATAGTAAATACGTTGCATTACAGTAAAAATAACACATTTACTGAAATGTCATACCTTACAAGTAATAGCTGTTGTGTTGGGAAAGACAATGTGACAAAAAATTGGTATGAACTCTATATTTTGTTACTAATAATTACATATCAATATAACACCACACAGACAGAAAATACCCACAAAAAAGGAGAACTGTCCATAAAAAAATGAAGTGGGTGGACATAGAGTGGAGAGGAGGAGTTATGCCGCATCCGGTCCAGCAGGATTCCAATAACTGTGAGGTCATTGTCATCTTGGTATGTGAAGTGTTGTACATTGTATTGTATTTGGGTATGCTGCCCTATGTTGAAGTCTGACACAGTTCACATGATGGTTTTAAATATTTTTTGTTTAGATGGCAAGAGAAATAATGAGGGCGTTTCCAGCTGTTCCAGATTTACATTTTGGAACATAATCGGAACGCATGTGATGCGTTCCGATTAGCGCGAGAAAGATGCGAAAATGGATGCTGAGGAGGTGAAATGGAGGCTTGCCTCTGGCGATTACGTTTTGGTTGCACCAGCAACTAAAGCAAAGTCTGAGGTGAGGAAAAGTTTTGACCATGTGCATAATGAGAATAATGAGCCAGTGGGATATGTGAGATGTTACGATGTTACAGAGGACTTATTTTATTTCTCTGTTCCAACTTCCAAGTGGCCTATAGCCTACGTTAGTCATTAATAAATTATGTTAAAACATGTATAAATGACGCATTCTTGACAAAAGCTGTGTGCGTGCGCACATTTGAATAGCCTAATGTCGGGCTGTAAACGGGTTCAGGCTTTTAAAAAGCTGTCAATCAAAATGTACTTGTCGGGCTCGGGCCGAACTCTGTCGGGCTCGGACCCTGTCGGGCCTAACTTTTAAGGCCCGATTACAGCTCTAGTCAGTATACCTTGTTTTGTTTTATCCCCTGCCTCTTGTCGTGTATGTTATATATTCTTCTAAGTCATTTTATCAGTAAGTTTGAGTTATCTTGTTTTCTTGTTTTGCCCCCTTGTGGGAAGTCTTTTGTTTCATGTTTCCATTTTAGTTACTATTGTGTCTTGTTTCCCTCCATTGCGGGGTTTTGTTTTGTTATTAAAGTCTTGTTTTGTTACCCCTACCGCTGCCTGCGCTTGGGTTCTTCCTCTCGCTGTCACACCCCCCAGTAGTGACAGCAACCGTGACAATTCCTAAGCACCATGGACAGTGTTGGGGATTTGTACACAGTACAGGTTTCAGGACTTCATAGTTATGACGCACCAAGGCTACAAAAAAGTTTTTATTACATGCAATGGTTTTGTAGTAAAATAAAGTGAAAAACATAAGCACCAAAAAACATTTTATGTGCACATGTAAGATACAGTAAAGATCAGTATTACACCAGCCATTCACAGACACATAGTCATTGTGGCTATATAATAGAACATTATTTTATGTCAAAATGAACAAATGGAAATCAAGTTCCCCATCCAAAGGGGAAATGGCCCATGAACGGAAAATGATGGCTCTACAGATATTGGAAGCATCAGGTTTGTAAAGCATGTGTTTGTCTGTTGTGTGGAGTAATACCAAATAAAAAGCAGCTTTGCAGATTTGACTTAAGTCAAAATTCATATAGGCCTACACAATGCGGAAGTCGTAGAGTGAAACAGTAGTAGATATTTTTATAAATATAAATATTTTGTTAAATATATATATATTTTTTATGTTTGATTTTAGATAATACACTATTTTTAATCCTATTTTAAAGGGTGCATTTAATATTACATGAATATCAAACTGTGTGTTGTTTATTGCAAAACAACTGGAAAT